>NC_051320.1:8876966-9141966 GCF_015220235.1 Choloepus didactylus | reverse complement strand
ATTTCTTGTGCCAAATTAGCGGAAATCACGTTGCACAAAAGAGTGATTCACTCTTTTTTAGTTGTGTTTATGTTATAGAGGCAGCATCATTTTAAGCTTAAAAGCTTTCAAATTTTAAATTTGGATATACTGTACTTTAGAGAGCCTAGGGGTGGTTGTATTTAAAACATTTCAAAGTACATTGGAATTTTATGAGGTTGTAATTTAGTTATGTTTAAAGGAGTATTGTTTCAGAGTGGCCATCACATCTCTGCAAAAATACCAACCATTAAGATTTAAAGTTTCCTAGTTTCTCTTAAATTAGACATTTGTAAGTGCAAGTCAACTGGATTAGAAATCTTAGGAGCTGTCCATGGTGGCCCGCTCCTTCAAAAGTTAATTGTTACAAAGTATATATATATATGTACACACACGTATTCTGTATAGTTGGCTTTATTACCATTTTAAAAGTTCAGGACTAAATTTTCATTAGATCAATTTCTCTGGTATATAGGGCAGTTACTTGCAGACAATGCGGCAATCTTACTCTAATTTGCAGAACCCAGCAAAACTTCAAACCTCCTTTATGTTAATGAATGTTCTTGGTTGCAACTTTAAAGTTTTTATGAGTATATAAACAAAAGTCATAAGATATTAATTGTATGATTTTTTAGGTTGACATTAATATAAAAGCACAGTACAAATGGTTTCTATGGAACTAGGGCAATGTGAATAGACACACACCCCAAAAATGTAACTTGCATGACTTTATTGCTCTCAGAATTAATTCTTGTCCTTATGTGACCTGCCATGTCGGCTATAGAAATCCAAAAGATCATAATTGTTTGATATGAAATGCAGAAGGAATAGTTAAATCGAAAGTTTAACATCATGAAATCCAAAATCCCAAGTGGTATATAAACATTAAAAGAAACTTTGGACTGCTAATCCTAGGAAATGAGTTTTATGGATTGAATTCAACAAGGCTTCAGAAATGGTTCCATCTGCTGCCTAGCAGCTGGTGAAAGGATAAATTTAATTCATTAATTCATTTGGAAAAAAAGGATCCAAGTAGCAAAGACTTCATTGCTCATAATGCATATAGGTGAAAACACAAACTGAAATCTGGTCCAATTGATCATCCTAGATAACGAGCTACATTGTCTTCCCTTTTTTCGTAAAGGTCTTAGTAATTGAGTCAATATGAAGTTGATTTTTATGACAATCACCAATCATTTCCAATCATTTTGATTATTAAAAAAAAGCTCAGGGAAATTTAAAGTAAATTATTGTTTTTAATCCAGGGAACAGTAGGCATTATGTACTTTCTCATTTTGTACATGTATGTGAGTGAGGCACTGTTATCTATGCTTGAGTAGGATATATATATCATATATCACATCAATGAACTATTTATATTTGGTGGGTATCATTCCATTTGTTGAAAATATTCAAAATTATTTACCAGTAAGATTAATGTAAGTAAAGCATATTTTACATCTACAAAACTTAGATTTATCTGAAAGTTGCAAGGTTAATAAGAATACTTGTCTTGTTTTCTCCTCTTTCTACCCCTCAAACTTGTTGTGCCAGCCTCTGATTTCACCCACACCACAGAGTGCTTCAAAAGATAAAAGGTTGTTTGTGAGATAGTTTTCCGCAACTCCTCTGTCATGTTAACCACTTCAACATAAGGAGGTGAAATCAACGGGACCTGGAAAAGAGATTTAATGGGCTGGACAGTGCAGGACTTTTTAGTTATCTTTCTATATAAATAAGGAAGGTTTGATGCCAAGTTTCTTGAATTGTTCAAATTTCATCAATATGAGGTAATATTGGAAAAGCTAATGTTGGTTGAATTTCCTTTAACTCATAATCATACTGGTAGAATTCTGAACTGCTACTTTTTTAATGGGAGTGAGGTTTCCCTTAGAAATGGACAGCTCACCTTTTCCAACAAGACAAATGATTCCTGGTTGCCAGTTAATTGTTCCACATTAGAGATAAGAGCCTCCGTGAAAGCCAGACTGCTTCAGTAGCCAGTGGGCCCTTTAGCAATGCTTTTTGGATGGCAATTTCATGAATGGTATTTTGACTTTTCTTTCTCTATGGCCCCTTAGCTCACTGTGGTGGGATTGTTGGATTTACTCTAAAGGTTCTGTGTGTACCCTGTGGGTTGGGTTGAGAATCAGGATTTATGCATTTATTTGTACTGTTGCATTGTTTACACAGCTTTCGTTTAGTTTTGATCTCTTTTTTTCTTTTCTTTCTTTTTTTTTTTTTTTTTTTTGCCTTTGAGGCTCTTCCACAGTGTCAGCTGCTGACTGATAGTAGGAAAACGGCCTCGTGGTGTGAATGAAAGGGGCCTAGCGGTTGGTAAACAGAGATAAGGAATAAATAGAGCACAGGCAAAAAGCAGATAGTTCTGTGGGGGCTCAGATTGCTGCCAGTCTGTTCAAGGGAGATGCAGAGCCTGTCCTTTTCCCAGATTAAATTAGTGTGCGAAGTCTCCAGTGACCCCCTCCCCTTCTCCCCATACTCTTCAGCCAAAGTATTCCTTTTACCCAGGGACGGGCTGGACAATAGAACTCTCCCTGACACTTATGGACAGCTGTCGTCATTCAGAGCGCTTCCAGCATTTCATTTTTCATAGGAGTCAAAAGGGGGTT
Source organism: Choloepus didactylus (assembly GCF_015220235.1). NCBI lineage: Eukaryota > Metazoa > Chordata > Mammalia > Pilosa > Megalonychidae > Choloepus > Choloepus didactylus. The sequence goes on along the minus strand of NC_051320.1, from coordinate 9,139,318 downwards.
TTACCTTGTAACTGAAGAGTGGGCATAAATGCAACTTTGCCAGTTCTGAGCCTGCTGGGGCAGGGGGTGGGACTGAGGTGAGGAGGGTGGGTTAGGAGTAAGGAGAAACTGCCAAGGAAAGCAGCTCTTTTTCTTGTGCTAATATGTTCAAATTAGGAAAGAAATAAAATGCCAAACTCAGGTTCTTGGTTAAGAGAAAATATCTTCAATTCTGAAAGTTTCCCAAATTCAGATCAGTGGTGCCAACCAACTACAGAACCCATCTTCCCCTGCTCTGCTCTTGTTTTGGCTTAAATATGCACGCATTTTATTACCTGCAAATAACCACCAGTAAATATTAAGCCAGTGAGATACCTCTGTCGTCCCACATTCTTTTTTTATTTTTTTAGTGATTTACTGCAAATATATTCAGCATTTGACTGATTAAATAGACCTTCGGCAACCTTGAGGGTCACTGTAGAGAATGTACATAGAAAATGCATCAGCCCATTGTACCCTGGCAGCTAATGAGATTGGTCGTTAAGTAAATGACACAAAGCCTACAAAAAAAGCTTAGCAGCTCACTAGAGTATCACCGAGTGTCCCTGCACACACACAACGACACAAACACTGGACTAACCTAGCCCACCCCTGCTTTCTTCTACATCACTGCTTCCCTGATGTCAGCGTGAGAGGCAGAACAAAGGCTAAGAGGCACACGGTAAGTCAGGGCTGGCAATTAAGCCCTAGGGAGAAAGTAGAACAAATCTTAGCCAAACCGTGGGGCTGAAAGTCCGTTTCTCTACAAGTAGGTCATAACGAAGGGGTTTTGCTATCACTTCTCGAAATATTGCTTTGCTGATCCGTGTTCTCATCTGGTTGTTATTGTTGTCTGGCGTTGCTTTTTCACAAAAGTTTTTAAATTTCAAAAGTAAAGTGTGCCCCCAAATGCAAGTGAACTTGAATTTGAGAGGTTGGCTGTTGGTTGGAGAACCTGTGCTCTCACAAATAACCACCATGCAGGTGTGTGTTCAGGTCTAAAAAACTTCTAAATGCACGAGGCAACTTTGATTTTAGTTAGATCTGCTTTGAGGAGGAAATGAAAACCTGGGGCTGAATTCGTGCCGTAAAGTTCATTCTTGTCAATATAAAATTGTTCCATCACCTAATATACATTTGATGTCAGATAGGGGGTAACAATTTCTTTGATCAGGATCTTAAAAATCAATCAACCAAATGCACAAAACAAGAAAATAAAAGCTCCTCTTTTCCTTATGTATTCCATTTCTCTTGAATCTGGTTATCTCTGCTGTGAATCTGTAATAAGGAATAGAATCAATGGTTATTTGCCTGCTGTACTTGGGGAAAAAAAAATCTAAGCTATCTGACACTTGAGCAGCAACTGTTTAGTGTTTCCCTTGAAAAATGCATTTGCAATATTTAAGAATAACATTGCAGGTTACTTTTAGAGAAATATGGCAACAGGAAGTTGCCAGAAAGTCTTATTTGCCTTACTGAAATATCTGTCTGCCTTATACTTGTGTGTTCAGAGCCTGTTTAGTTCAAGAGAGGATGATATTTTTACCAAACATTCAGGTAAATTAAATATTTTATTCTAAGAACTGTCAGCTAAGTAGAGTGGCAATGGTTTAATAAACTCTGACAATCTCAATGAAGAGTATTTTTAAAAAGTATTATTACCATAAGTGTGGTGTCGTAAAATAGATGTATTTAAAATACTAATGTCAGGATTCAATTTTTAAAGGCACTGTCATTTAATATTATAAGGGCGTGTCATAATCATCTGTTCATGATTTAAAACTCTTTCTGTGATGTTGAAATCAGTTTGCTACTTTCTGTCCCTTACACAGAAACATTTTCATTTATATAAGAATGTAGAAATGTTATGATACAGAACAAATAGCTTGTTATTATTCATGAGAGATTCATACTATAGGCTCATAATATGATTTGGAGATCAGGGGCCTTGTACTCCTTTTTCTTGTTTGTCTCGATGTACTTTTCCTCTTCCAAATGTGGTCTCAACACTCTTTTTATTGATACAGTTCATGTAAGAGTGTGTGTGTGTGTGTGTGTGTGTACATAATATATATTATGTATTATAGACTCTGCTATTTCTCTAGTAACCAGAATTTAGAAGGAAGAAATAATAATAATGTCTTGTTATTTCAAGTAAAATGTGTGTAGGGAGGATAGATTTTGATTTTACTAGGTGAAGAATTTTCTAATTTGTAATCTCAGCACCATGACTTTCAGGAGATAGAAATCACGGGGAAAAAGCAAGCTCTCTGAAAATGGCTACAAATGCTACCTAACAATTTTAATTTAATGAAGAGTTATGTAACTAGTATGCTATTTCAGGCATTATTGATACATGAGGTTATCTTTCTGTACTGATTGATGTTTAATTTTGGTACCATATATTATAATTTATTTTTCTATCCTTGCTAATGTCCCTCATTTTAATACAGGAGTGAATTGTTCAGAAAACACACAATCCTTTTGGATGGCTATAAGTATCTTCCCCCTATCCTTAGCAGCACAGCAGAAGGTGTGCAAACTTGAGTGAGATCCATTAGTTCCAACACTGTAGATTAAACAGTGGAATTATTTCACAGAAAAGTAATTGTTATTCTTCAAAACAAAATAGGGCTTAATTGCAATTGACATAAGAGGGCACAGATCACTACTTTTAGTTTCTTCAAACTTTTTTCCATTAATACTGTTCTCGAATTTGAACTTTTTAATTGAGCTAAGAAAATACACGTGGTTTTATCTGCTGCTATAACTTCTTCCTTTAATGACATTTAAGGAACTTAATTTCTGTTAACGGTGGAAAACTTTGTTATCACTGAACGTGTATTCAGATTCACTTACTTAAACAAATAAATATTATTAAAATTACTTGGTTAAAGGGCTGTATTGGGTACCGTGGGTGATATAGAGTTGCTATCCTCACCCCTACGTATCCACAATTAAAGAAGAGTTGCAAAATGTCTCCTGGGGAGCATAAGTGCCCTATGAGTGACACAAAGTGGCAAGAGACGCTGTAACACTCCCTTCTCCAGTTAGACTGACATACTGATTCTTCTTACTAAGTCCGGGATGCTGAGAAGTTATTTGACTTTCTGGGTCCTCGGTTTCCTGATCGCTAAGACGGGGTGTGGGGGTGGGTAAGGGACAGAAGAGGGGTGGCACTGGTGGATAAATCCTGCTCTATGACTTAGGTGAAAATTAAATAAGATGATGTCCTAAAGCCCCTGGGTTATAGCAGTGTGTTTGTTTCTTTTTACTTTGACTCGGAGTTTGAAACTCTTAGTGGACATAACAATATCATATTATTTACTCCCTACACATTGGCTTCAACCAGTACAGACCTCTTTCTCATGTTCTCATTTTCAGAGTCCTAAACTGTAAGAATTGTGACAATTCCGTTTTACATCGCTGAGTGCTCATATCAACTCTAAGGTAATGTGTTAAAAATATTATTTGAGTATTAAGTATATGTGATTAAATTGGCATATTATGCTGCATTTATTAATATCAATAAGTGGGCATTAGAATTTCATTACACTTTAGTCAAACTTTCTGTAAGCAGAAGTACTTAATTTTATTTAATTTCAAAATGAAATATCTATAATTTAAATATTAATTTTAGCAAAGGTCATTAACCACTAAGATTGTGGGTTTGCTCCTCATTTCTATTTTGTTGGGTTTATAAAATTAATATCTTTATATTTTGAACTTTTGGGATTTACTTCATAAGTTTTGAGTTTAGATCATTTTTTTCTTTTTAAATTGGTACTTGAACCTAGTTTATTGCTGGATATTTTATCTTAACATACAATTATATTCTAGTGAACTCTAAGTGATTAACTGAATTTCTTTGCAAGTATTTGAATATTATTCTGTCAAAAGTTGCATCAAATTTATAAGCTCACATGCAAAAATGTATTACTTTTTTGGTTTAACTGTTCAGATTTTGATGACAGGAATAGTGTTCTGGTAGGGTTTGACCTATACATTTCAATTGCAATTTTGAGAAAATGTTGTGGCTAAGAATTTCCATATCCATGTATCTTGTGTTCACAAGTAAATTGTACTAACAAAAAATGTCTATAAAATAGAAGCAACAGTACTATACTAACTCTTCAGATTAGAACATTTTAATTTATTCGATTTCTATAGTATAAACAAGAAGGTGCTAGAGATTAGCTGCAAAAAACACATGTTCTCCAAATATCCCTAAAAAATTATATTAATTGATTTGTTGGGACAAAGCAAAAATTAGTTGATAATATTCTCATGAAGAGTTACACTTGGTAATTCCATGAAAAATACTTACATTACTATTTCATTAAAAAAAATTCACAAATTTTTGTCCTCCTCCACTTTTACCAAAATTTAAAAGTAACAGCTAAGTTTAATTTAGTTTCCTAAATTTTTATTTTTTCCTCATGAAAGCAACAAGGCTAAAGGCCACCGTATAAACCTTGCCTCATTCTTCTTTCAGATCTGTCGTATATGTATCTAATTGTGTATGAGTGAATTCACGCTTGGCATGAGACAAACTGAGTTAACCTTACCTATAATGTTTTGCAGAACCAGACAAAAATGAAATGGTTAATTATTTCAATAGGATAAACAGTATTTTCATTCCTGGAATAGAGATTAAAGAGAATTGGGGAAAAAATGAAAAATTTTGTTTTTGAAAGCCTAATTTGCAAAAGAATGTCATCAACCAGAAAGATGCATCCACTGTTTGCGCTTCTGTTTCTACAGTATATTTGGTAGGAGTGAGAATGGAGGCATTTATCTCTTTTAAATTTTCTTCTTTCAAATATCAAACAATGGTAAAGAATTAGTCTTAACATTTCTATTCTGAAAGGCAAAAATGGGGTGAGGATAGAATATGGTTACAATGAAAATGAAATCAAGGAAAGATTGAGATTGACAATATGACCACTCCAGAAAGGGGCAAAAATTAGAGTACACAACCTATTGCACACAGAACCCTTGATCTTTTTTGTGTGAAAGATACCAGTGTCTACCAAAAGGGTTAAAGAAAATGCATTCTGTTGCATCTGCTTACTAAATCCCTTACTTTAGTAGAAATTCAAATTTTGTAAAGATTATTCGTTTTATTGATGCATATAATTATAATCACAAGCCATCTGCTGATTTGGCAGGCATGGTTAAAATTCTCTAACTCTCATAACCTTTCAAGTACAGTGCCCTTGGGACTCTATTTCACTTTTATATTTTGGAAAACATGTAGGGACAAATAAGGGCGGTCATCTGCAGAATGTCAGACCTGAGAAAAAGGAAGCCTGGAGGTCGGGTATACTGCTGCTGTCCCTTTTAATGGAAGAAGAAGTTGTTTTTTCTTTTCTTTCTTTTTTTTTTTTTTTTTTTTTTTTTTTTTTCCTGACTTCATGAAGGATTATCCTGGCTTCTATGATGTATTGGGAATTTTTTTCCTAGGGATTAAAGCTCTGTCATTTTACTCCCAAGAGGCAGGTTCCAAGTTTAAACAAAATAGACAAACAAAAAACCCTCCAAATATTGCTTTCATTGGCTTTCACAGGTAAATTAAATATGTTTCGCCTAGACTTTTTTGAACTGATAGAACACTCTGTTGGTTTTATTTTTCTGAAATACACATATTGCATTGAATGTCCTTCCAGCCTTAAATTTCAGATGGTAGAACAGCTTGCATGTTTTGATATGGGACTTTGGTTAAAAGGTCAAATTTCCAAGGGTTTTCTGCATGAAATTATGTCCTGACCAGACTTCCTGTAGCAGGTATCTTCCTGTGGCGCTTCTTTTCTACCATAAACATTTGACGTTTGGCAAAGTTCCATGCCTGATTCACTAACTTCATTGGGAATGTTTCTTCCAAAATCAAACCTCAACCACCAAAGAATTCCAAGGATCAGGTGTGGCAGGAGATTAGAAGTTCTGATATAAACTATATCACAGCAGACCGCAACTAAGCTGGGGGAAATTTGGATAAACCCTAGGATCCCAGGACATAGCTTTGTTGTCTAATGGAAACACACACACATCCTTCCTTTCCTTCCCCCCCCCCTCTCATGTGCATGGACACACACACACACACACACTTGTTACACCGTCAATCCAAGAACCATTTCTTAAGGTCGGGCAATATGAAAAGGAACTTTTCGTACAAACGTTGCATAGATGGGTTTTCCATAGCAATGATGGAATATATAACAATATTACTAATAATAATCTTTAACACTGAGTATCATAAGCTTACTCTGTACCAAGCATGGGGTTAAGTTCTTAACAGGTATTGTATAATTTAATGCTCATGATAGTCCCATTCACATCTTCTTTGGACAGATGAAGCAACTGAGACAGAGAGAAATAAAGGTGCTTTCCTTAGGTCACCAGTGGGGTCGAGGCTCAAGCCCAAATTCAAGTGTCCCCAAACCCCTGCTCTTACTCTCTCCCTAATCAACATGGTCACTGGATACCGAATCAGAAAGAAAGCAGGGCCAGCCACAGGCCATTAAATAACACTGACTCCCAAGCAGCTCTGAGTTCCAGACATAGTTACATATCATTAAATAGCTGAGTGATCCTGATCAACTACGGGTCAAGTTGCTTTATTTTCCTTATTGAATGGAGGCCACATTTGGTGACCCCTGAGGTCCTTTCATCCCCCTAAAGAATTCTATGAACTTTTTATGATGAAAACGTCCCACGGATTTGAAAAATAATTCAAATTCAGCATAAACAACCATTCTACCTCACAAAACCATGCATATTTTCCATGCTAATTGAGCCTCATCTCAGAAGTAACTTATTCTAAGAGCTGTGTAAGCATCAATGCTGCTGCTAAACACCAGATCAAAAGTTGAACATTTGTTAAACAGCCAGAAATATTAATTCTATGAGCATGGATACTTAAATTATTTCAATATTACAATTATTGAATTCTTCCTTTGAATATTTTGGTGTCAACCAGAAAACATCATTTCCTTTTTTTTAATTATAATAAGCCTATAGCACTGACATAGTGCTAATCACTCTCCTAAGTACTTTCCATCTGTTAATTCTTTTATTTCTCCCAAGGACAATAGCAGAAGCAGCCTAGGGTAGACCTGACTGTCATCCCCTTTTACCTGTTCAGGTGAGAACGAGGCAGACCACCTTTCCTTGATTTCATGGCTGTAAGCAGCAGAGTCAGGACACAAACTTCCACCAGAGCTGCGGAAGGAGCCCAACCCCGCCCAGGCTGCCCCATGCTTTTACTGTATGGGTTTGACGTTAAGATTTCCCTTGGAAGAAGGCTCCTACTGCTTTTAAAAAATTGTTTGGAAACACAGATAAGAGGTTACACAAAGGATTAGACACATTGTGGTATTTGTTTTTGCATTTTAGGTCTCAATTAGGCAGTTAGTATTGTAATACTCGTATCATTTCCTTAAATTGTTAAAGAAAACTAACCTGAAAGCATGTTTCCATGTAAGTCTAGTTAATGAGGTCTGACAAAAGTCCTTTAGAGGAGAACCTGTATTTAAAATCATTTTATTCTCCTCAATGACTGGCAGAGAAACTTTGAATATATTAAGAAATATGTAAGTGTTTGTGGAAGGAAGGAAGGAAAGAGAAGGACACGGAGGGAGGGAGGAAGGAAAGGAGGGGAAGATAAAATTTAAGAAGGAAGAGTCTCAGTCACAGTATTGTAACTTTTTCTGGTGGATACCACATCAAGGTCACAAGAGATTAAAATATTTCCTCCAGCTGGATATGGTTTAAAATATTGCTTGTGTCTTTATGTACCAAAGGTTCCAAGCCAGTGAAATTTTTAAAGAAGATAAATACCAGTGCTAGACAATTGCAACCAGGTTATTTAGGCTCTGAACAACTAGTTGTTGTTTAAGAAATTCCTGTGCTTCTAAGTAGTACCAGAAGTATAAAGAATGAGTGTAAGATGTGGCACCTGCACCCAAGGACCTTATAAGCCAGAGTAGGGGGAGTGGTATAGGTAGAAGCTCTCAACCTTGGTCGGGTCATGGTTCACACGATAGGGGAGGCGTGTAGAGCGCCGTAGCCTGCAGGAAATTAAGGAGGCTGTGGCCGTTTGCAATCCTGCACTGTCACTCAACCCTAGTGTGTGTGGGGCCAGCACATCTCACCTGGTACAGTCAGTTCAAACGTCAAAGCACAGTGGGACTGGGCCTTCCAAGAGGCCAAGGAAACAGACTTGAAAATTGTTAGATTATCATAATCGACAGCTGCCGGGCTTTAATGACATGGTTGACAAAAATAGGAGATTCTTAAGGAAGAGGCTATTTGAAAGAAAAGTGGTGGGTGATCCTCTGTGTGTATTGAACACAAGGTAACCAGGTGGTGATATTGAGTATACAGTTGATCAATGGATCTGAAATTCAAGTCAGAGATCTGGGATGGAGAGAGAGACATTTGGATGTGGTTTCCAAGGACAATATATAGAGTGAGAAAAGGACTAAAATTGATAAACCTGGGGAATGTTCATAATTAATAGGAAGGTGGAGAGAGGGGAGAAGGAGTTTAGAGAAGTCTGAAGAAAGTCAGGAGTGTCCGAGAAAAGGGAGGCAAAGAATTTCTCAAAGAAAGGCTGAGCACTAGTGTTCAATGCTCAGAAAACAGATTGCCCAAGTAGTGATCAAAGCCACTGATTTTGGTTGGTCAGGAAAACTTGAATGGAGTCCAGGGTTGGAAGCCAGACGCCATGAGTTTTGTAGGGGAAGCAGGGTGAGGAAAAAAAAAGATATGTTTGGGAATTTCAAAATGGTTGATTCTGAAGAATAGAGATAGCAATATAGAGAGGAGAAATATGTTTATGTGGTGAGGAGAAGGAGCAGAGGAGATTCATGAAGATCTGGAAGAAAGGAAACATAGACAAAGAAGTAGGAAGCAAAGGTAAGTAGAATCCAGTGGAGAACTCAACCACTCTAAAATCAGAGGAAAGGAGATAGAAGTGAATGCAGATAAAGATGTTTGTATGTGTAAGGATGAGAGTTAAGACCATTCAGAGTTGATGGCCTCAAAACTTCCCTGTAAAATTAGAGAGCAAAACTCTGCATTGCCCCTGTGTGGAATGGTTATAAACTGCAAGTGCCTTTAGCATGCTAGTTTTTATCAATTCTTACATTTATATCATGCTATTAGAAACAAATGGATCTACCTAACTCCTAAATGTTGTTTATATTGAAATTGGTATCAAAACTCATATTCAGATTAATGAGAACCAGCAGAGCTAGAATTTTCTTCTCGTATTTGAGTTGTCTTAAACAGTGCATGCGATTAGGAAGGTGGAAGGGGAGATGAACCATTTCCTCCCACCTGGAGTCAAACGGAGGAAGGGTAGGAAAAGTGGGATGGGACGAGATGAGCTTCTCCCAGGCAGAACATGTATCACAGATTTGGGACTGATGTCTTTGAACCATAACAGGCAGCAGATACATTTCTGATCCAAATTTCTCTTCTTCTCCTGTTTTTCCTTTCTTCACACTGAGGATATATCTTCAGCTGTCAGGCTTCCTCCCCTCCTTTTCTGCCTCCACCCCAGCCTAAGCTGCCTTCTCATGCCCAGTTGACTGCCATGGCCTTGTGGCTAAGTTCCCTGCTTCCACTTCTTTGTGCAAAGCTGTACAGCACTAGTGTTAAATGCTCAGAAAACAGAATGCTAATGCACTGATAAGGCAAATAGTGATCAAGACCAAAGTAAAATGCAAACACTTTACAACAGTCTATAGGATTCTATCAGTTTGTTTGTAAGCTGCTTTGTTGAGATATAATTCACAAAGCATTCAATTTATCCATTGAAAACATGCAATTCAAGGATCTTTAGTATATCCATAGAGTTGTGCACCCATCACCACAATCAGTTTCAGAACACTTTCATTTCTCCAAAAAGAAACACTGAACACATCATCCTCCAATCCTCTACTCCTGCCCAAGCCCTAGATAACCACTAATCTACTGTATGTCTCTCCAGATCTGCCTTTTCTGGACATTTCAAGTAAGTGAGAACATTCAACATTTGATCATTGTTGACTGGCTTCTTTCCCTTAGCATAATGTTTTCAAGGTTCATCTACACTGTAGTGTGTATCGGGATTTTATCTCTTTATTGCCAAATAAGATTTCATTTTTATAATAAATGTGCCCCGGAAGGGCTCTACCTGTTTTAACCCTAGGCACATGGTTATTTGTACACTTTCTCAAACCAGTTCAGGTCGTTCCTACCTCAGTCTAAAACAGCCCCATCTTCTAGCCTACATTATTTGTGCACAGTAATTATCTCTGCTTTAAATTGTTTTATATGCTTATTGTTTCCTTGGCTCTTGGTTTGGCTCACACATTGAAATATAGTTTCTGTGTGTTCCATCTCTTTATCTCCATCACCTGAAACAGTGTCTATCTCATGAAGGTGAGAAAATGTTGTGATTAAACTAGTGAACTTGTGAACACTGGGTTCAATCCCCCGTATTGCTCCTCACTAGCTGTGTGACCTTGGGCAAGGACTTAACTTCTCTGTGTTTTAATCTCATTTGTAAAATGAGAAGAATTAATAATCCCTAATTCATATATTTATACAGATTGAGTTGCTATATATTAAAGCAGTTACAAGAGTATCTAGCACAAAGAAATAATAACATAAAACAGTCTTAATAAACATTTTTAATGAATACTTAATGAATTGTCCAACTAACTACATGCTATAAGATAATCTAAAATAATATTTTCCCCATCCTTCCTTTCGGTGACATGCTGTTGATGTTTACGTGTTTTATCTCTAAATATTTGATCCATCATTTTCCTGAAATTTGTGTCACAGAGACCATGGCCTCCTCATGGTTCCCTATTTCCTTAATGATTAGTCTGCTGGTGTTCATTCAAATAGCCAGCTCTCTCACTGTGCACCTTCCTGATGGAGGGGTACTTGCCTGCCAGGAGCTCCAATCCAGGGCAGACAAAGGAGATGTGAGCAGTTGTGCTTTGCAGCCAGGTGCTCCTGCAGGACTTTGGTAGCTTCCCAGGGAACATGGGACCAGACATGGGGCTGGAGGGGATAAGGAAGCCCATACAGCCACTCTGAGGCCGGGTCTTCATTTCACAAGCATTGCCATCATGCACTATGAAAACACGTTGGGTAAAAATTTGTAATTCCTCAAAGGCATTTTCTTCCTGCACGTGCTTTCTGGGAAAACTTTAGTGTAGCCAAAAAATATGTAATCTGTTGCCTCTGAGAGAAGACCCCAAAGGTCAGAGACCCTCAGTAATCAGCCACAACTTGTGAAACTCTGTGATATAAAGAGAGAATCCAATTGGCTAATGAAAGCCGGTAAAAAATAATAGATTGGGATTGGGTGAGCAGAGGACAAAATTCCTGACCTCTGATGAATCAGACACAACTATAAAGCCAGATGTTCAGATAACCAAAGGCACTTATTTAGTTTGATTCATTGTAACTCTTGAAGAATGGGTGCTTAATGAAGATTTGAGTAAGCTAATGAATTAATTAAATGATACTGTTCTATGCCAAGAGGGTTAAACTGGTGTGCATCAAATTCCATATTTGTGACATCTTTTTTAAAATAGTTGTGTTAAATAAATATCTGTTGGATAACCAAACCAAGTAACTGGTGACAAGAATTCAGAAGGGCCATTGACTCCTTTAGAATCTTTCTCATGTGCTGACTGGTGTTTCTTGCGTTGAGCAATGTCTTAGTTTGCCAGGCTGCTATGATAAATACTACACAATGGGTTGCCTTAGCAACAGGAGAAAACTGGCTAGAAGTCCAAAATCAGGGTGCCAGCAAGGCCATGCATTCTCCCCAAATCTGTAGTGTTCTGGGGTTGGCTCGTGGCTGTCTCTGGTGATCCCTCTTTCCTTATGTCTGCTGTTTGGTTTCTACCAACTTCTGGCTTCTGACTCCTCTCCACTGGTCTCTCTTTATAAGGTCTCCAGTCTTGGGTGAAGACCCACCCTGACCCACTTGGCCACACCTTAGCTAATAATAGCATCTTCAAAAGGTCCTACTTACAAATAAATTCAGACCCATGGGGACATGGAGTAAGGTTAAGAACATGTCCTTTATTGGAGTACATAACTCAACCTACCACTAGCCATAATGTCCCCAACTTACTAGGGTACCATTTAATAGTTTCCTGTTTTAGGACACTAACTAGTATCTCTTGGCCTGCGTAGACTAATGTCAATGCACAGACTTTCTACTCAGTAAGTCACCGCTTGGAGAGTCATCCTCCATCTCTTTACTAAAACACGCTCAGCAGATGCTTCATTCTATAATTTAGTTTATCACCAACTGGCTGCACTCCTCGCTTTTTGAACTACGAATTCCAGTGAACTGTGTGTAAAATGCCCTTGTAAGAGCTCTACCACTGAGATATTTACATGAACAGCTATGCAGATATATTTTTATTAGTAAAATAAAAGGTGTTTTTTTTGTCCTCCAAGAAGTTTTCAGGAGAATGTGTTCTACAAAATAGCAGCCATCAAAAAAGAACACTCCACATAGGAGTGTACGTGGGAAACACATTGTACCATTTTGAAAGCAAGTCAGAATTTACTAGGGCTGGTAAAATAGTTAATGTCTCAAGGAAATTCGCACCATTGCTTGACATTTAAATTTGTTTTTTATGATATAATTTTTAATGAGTTCATCCCCGGGTTTTATTTGCTTTTGGCAAGTTTAAATATTGTGTAAATCCTTGGATTTATAATTGGTGAGCTTACATTTAATAACGGCACCTGTGATGGAGAAGTACATAATTGCTGCTTCTTTCTTGACATGAATGGTTTCATCTGGAGGGAAGATCAAGTTCAGGGAGCTATGAAGTGGTTCTCAGGAGGTGCTTCAGTGATGGGCCAGAACATTCACTTTTTATGTGTTTCTTTCCATCAGAAAGTATTAAAAAATGGAGCAGATAAATAGCTCTAGAATAAAGTAGAAGTTTAGCCTTAGTCTTTGCGTCTGTTCCAAGCATATACAGAGTACTAGCCTTTGGGGACTGAGGTTCTTTAATAGTGATTGTCTAGGGCGGTGGTTCCCAAAGTGTGTCCCTGAACCAGCAGCAGCAGCACCTGAGAACTTGCTAGAAATGCAAATTCTCAGGTACACACCAGACAACTACTTAGATGTTAGCAAGCCCTCCTGGTGGCTCTGACACAGGCTAAAGTTTGAGAAGGACCATTTGGGGCTTTACTATTCAAAGAGTGGTCCGTATATCAGCGGGATCACCTGGGTCCTTATTGGAAATGCACAGTCTCAGGCTAGACCTCGGTGTCGGAATTGGAACCTGCGTTTGAACAACACGCCCAGGTGATGCTGATGTGTGTTAAAATCTGAGAGCCACTGAACTATGGTTGGAGCAGCAAACTTACCAAGGCAAGCATATCTATTCAGAGGCATTTGGAGGTTTTCAAAGTGGAGCTCAATGGAGGCTTTCTGCTTTTTATACCTCTCAATTACTTCTTGAATGAAAACGTGGGAAGAGACCTGTAAACCTCTCCACTGCAATGTTCAAAACTACATAAAGGGCACTCTGTGCCCAAGTCATGAGCTGAGAGCAGAACCTTCATCTGGGATATATATGTAACTGCCCACTGTGATCTAGATATATTAGGTGAAAGTGGAGTTCTCTCCACATCTAAGTTTTTGGGGAAACTCTCATTTGTCCAATTGACTTTTTATGTACAAATAAGGCTAAATTTTTTTTGGCATCTTTTTATCTTAGATTATTTTCTGTTTTTGAATTTTGCTTTTGGTAATATGGATTTTTTTTTTTTTTTTTTTTTAGAAAGTCTTTTTGGAAGTGAAAGGAGTTGCAAACTTTTGAGGCTACCTTGTATCCCAGTAGGGTGATTGTAACGATACTAAGGAATCAATAAAGCAAAGCTTTCCATAGAAGGGATGAAATTTGCCTCTTTACAAAGCTTCCCTGCTTCTGAATCCACTGGTGGTAAACCCAGTGACCTGGGAGAAAAAAACAAACAAACAATAGCTGACTGAGTAAAACCTTATTTGTAAATAAATATTTTTAGCACGGAGATGAGTGAAAACTAAAGGATTTTTTTAACGGTTTTGAAATCTTTGCACAGCCCACACCCCCGTATGTAAATAGGACTGTCAGGACTGTGTTTGTCCACAGCTAAAGCTCCAGATTGAACCAGTGCAGCCGATGACAGGAACAGCTGACTCATTAGGAAGGAGCAGTGAAAGGTAATTAACCCTGGGAAAAGTACAGCTGCCGTGCAGGCTGCTCCTTTCTGTAGGATCTGATTAGAAATTAGTGTTAAACCACTGATTCTCTTTCTTGGTTTTTTAAAGACTGTCATTGATAATTCACTTCCGCTCTCAGGTGTGTCCCTAGAAAAGGTTCTCAAATGCACTTCTACACAAAAGGGCTCAAACCTAAAAAAGCCTCTTCTGAGAACAGTACACACCTGTTTTGTTGGTTGATGGCGAGTTCTTTCAAACGAGTATTATGTTTGAGTATTCAAGACTGGATATTACCCCAACCCCATATTCTAATAGCCAGTATATAAAGTACTTGAAATCATTGTTTCATATACTCACTATGCTGTAGATAATTCCCATTTAATTAACTTTTCTTTTGTTTTCCTTTCCATTTTTCCTGGAACCATGCTTCTCGTCAGTAGCAACGGAAACGCTCCAGTTCAAATCCAATAGATATTAGGGAAGGTAAGTGAGGGCTATTTTAAAAACATCCCTGCCCCCAGATGGAAGTAATCCTTAACTTTTCAATGTCCTTCAAAAACCTGAGAAGGACATGGTTTTAGGAGATGACGAGGAGCCCGTGCACTGGCTCATGTTGATTCATGACCTGTGTGTCATATGAGAAGCACAAATGCTTGAAAACAGGCAGAATGCACAGAGAAGAGGGTGGGGTGCACAATGTCCCCCAAAGAAGTCCACATCCTGATCACTGGAACCTCTGAGTATGTTACCTTCCATGGCGAAGGCGACATGATTAGATCAAAGAGCTTGCGATGGGGAGAGGACCCTGCATATCCGCGTGGCTGCACCTAGTCAGATGGGTCCTTGAGAGAGAGGCTCCCAGCAGATAAGCCGGGAGACATGATGTGGGAAGGAGCAGCCTGTTCTTCCAGGCTTTGAAGAGGGGGGAAGGGGCCATGAGCCAAGGCGTGCAGTGGTCTCTGGTGGTTGGGAGTGGCCCTCAGAGAACAGCCAGCACAACTGAGAACCTCAGTCCTATCACAGCAAGGAGCTCAGTTTCGTCAACAGCTGGAATGAGCAGGAAACAGATTTTTCCCTAGAGTCTCCCGAAAGGAATGCAGCTGCCTGGATTTTAGCTTGGAGAGACTGGATCAGATACCGACCTCCAGAGCTGTAAGATGACAAATTGGTATTGTTTTAGACCACTATTTGTGTTAATTTGTCACAGCAGAAATAGAAAAACTAATACAGAGAATGAGCCAACCAATAGATTAGATGTATTTTACAGCTGCCAATATTAATCCTATGAAAGTTTTCAATGTTTGAATGAAGGGGATAAAAATTTCTTGAGAGGCCAAGCCTGATAAGTATCCTGTTGTGGGAATGGAATACCCATTCTGTGCACACTAAGGATGGTTATTGCCAACTCAGAGAGATCTCTA
Source organism: Choloepus didactylus (assembly GCF_015220235.1). Classification (NCBI taxonomy): domain Eukaryota; kingdom Metazoa; phylum Chordata; class Mammalia; order Pilosa; family Megalonychidae; genus Choloepus; species Choloepus didactylus. The sequence goes on along the minus strand of NC_051320.1, from coordinate 9,123,631 downwards.
TCTTCTGCTTCTGCCCCTCCCACTGCCTCCACATTCTTTTTTTTCAAACATAGTGCCTGTATCATCCGTGGTGCAAGTGGGTATGTGGCTTATTGGAAACTTTAGTAACTCTCTGTTTCACTGAGCATGGGTGAGACAAATGAGATGTCTGTGGCAAAAACAATCCCTAACGCACAGGTTGGGAAAAGGTCTGACCAGTCCAAAGGGTGCTGAGCTAGTGGTTAAAAGCAGACAGTTGAGCTGTGATCCCTGGTTCTGACTCTTGCTGCCCACGTGAACACCTGGTGAGGTAGTGGGCTCACTCTGCTTTCATTTCATCATATGTAAAACTAATAATACCTTCCCCATAGGCATGTCATGATCCTTTAATAAGGGAGGGCATATGCAGAGCTAAAAGAGTGCCTATCACTTAGCAAGAGTTCAGCAAAGATGAGCTATAATTACTTAGAAAATTCGGTGGTATTTTACTATTTTAGTAAAATAATAGATTACATCTATCTATCCCTCAGGGTTAGTGCCACTTTATCTCCAATAGAATAGTCATCCACTTGGAAGATATGGATATATAATTTTTTTAAAATAAAAGGCAGGTGCACACTAATCAGTATATTCTGACAAATTGTGAGCAAGAAAACCGAGGTTATAAAGTAGGAACTGCATAGAGTTTAAATGAGTCGGATGCCCTTCTAGAGAGTTTTCTTTCCGAAATTGAAAAATAAGACTTGCTGTATTTCTATTTTACCTTTGGATTTTATTCCCACCAAAGGACCAACTTAAATGATGCACTGTAATTTTTATATAAATGAAAAAAGTAGAAATAGGAGGAAATCTGACCATAAAATTTATTACACCTTGTACTCCATCTTCTTTGCATTCTGGATGTTATGTATTATTATCCGATTAATAAAATATTAACTCAAGCATCTGAAAAGTATTATATTTTAGCTAACTTAAACTGAATTAAATAATGTCTTGAGCACCGAGTTTGCCTGTAACATTCTAGGGCATATGGAAGGTCAATAAGACATAGTCTCTCTCTTTCATGAGCTCACACTGGCATGGGGAAGATAAAAATGGACATGAATTAGTGTAATATCAGGCAGAATGCAATAAGGATCAAGAAGAAGGTGGCTTCAAGACCCTGTCGGAATGCAGAACCCTGTGAGATGCTGTCATTTGAACCACACCGAGGATGACAAATCACATTTCAGCAGACAGACTACAGCTCTGACATTGAAAGGGAAAGTTCCTTGGCAAGTTACAATTGGCATTAACAAATTCAAAACATTTCATTTTAGCCATTGGATTTGACCATCTAGTCTCCGTTTGACCTTCTTATAACTATATAAAAATATGGCTTTAATGCACTCTTTAGCAAAGCCAAGTACAATTTCAACTGTTTGCAGCCTTTCAATTAGTCTTTGGGGAAATGTATTTATTTTAGTCAATGTTCACTGAATCTCTCTAGGGATGAATTCTTCAGAAATCATCTTCTAGAAGCTTTTCCAATCTGGTCTAAGTCTGTGCTCTCATTCTGCTTCTGCCTGTTGTAGCAAATTCCACATTATACTGGAATTCTTGACTTGCTGGTTTATAATCTTGAGGCCCAGAGTTGTGTTTTATGTATCTTTTTTACATCCACTGTCTAGCACAGAGCAATACATAGATTGGTGCTAAGTAAATGCATATTGAACCAAAAATAAGTACATTTTTAGAAGAAAGATAATTGTATCAAAAGAATCTGTATTAAAGTAAGCACTGTATTGAGACTAAAATCCATTGGGTCATTCTGCAAACTCCAGTGCCCCATTGGCCTTAACAACCAAGCATCATGTCATCTTTGCAAATTTTGGAACTCTTTGATTTCACATTTTATATTCAGATAATGAAGGCAAAGGACTACATTCTTTTATCTTAATTCAAACTTACAAAGCAATTTTAATGAAAAACACTTACCTTTGGGAAAACAGCAGACCTCTTGGAAAAGGACCTCTTACAAATGGATAAGGAAAATAGAAAATATCTAAGGGTATAAAGCATATTGTATAACAACCTATATAATAAAATAGCTCAGAGAAAATTCCCTTTACATAATAAGAAAAAACTCATTCTGAACCAACAAGTGCTCTTTGAACTTTATTAAAAATGTTTTGACATTATAATGTTGTTTGGTATAGATTTACTCAAAATAGCACATTTAGTTGCAACACAAGCCTGGAAGTTAAGTGGTTAGTTTAACAAAACAGAGTTTCCATAGTTACCACAGGAGAACAGAGGATAACTTTTATTTCTTTGGAAGCCAGGAAGGTGCTTTAGAGAAAAGATTAAGCAAACAGACTCAGGCAGGTTTATTAAGCAAGGCTTGCCACCTGAGTGACTTTAAAGGAGGAAACCCTTGCTATCAAAAAACATTAAAGTTTTTTTAACTGAAATCTACAGTGGCACATTGAGAAGTCTGAAAATCCCCTTTCTCTGGTATTTCAAACTAGATTCTGAGTCAGAGGCAAAGCTGGGTGAAGATCTCGCCATGAGATGCTTCTTTGCTCTCAATGTCTTGTTAAGAAACCACATCCTAAACAAGTTGTTAAGTATGCCACGATAGGGGTGGCAATGCTTTGCACTGCAGAAGATCATGCCATCTAAGGGCTGGCTTTATTATACATGGCAAACATTTTTGCTTAAAGGCCCTGTGGAAGGGAATTGGAGATCCATCAATGCAAAGCTTCCTCTCGGTGAGAGTTGAGATGTGTCCTCTCTGAAGCCTTTGTGAAGGTCACTCTCTTTGCTCTATCTGACCAGCAGAGTTCTCAGCTGGCTGTGCAGAAATTAAACGAGGTGGTTTCCAGCATCTCACCTTGAATGCGTGAGCCTTTAAAGCAGCAGTGATTAACAGGACTTTTACAAAGTTTCTGTGTAGTTACAAGGACAGTTTCAATCTTCTGTCATTTTTTTGCATTAGCTATGATTATGCTTTTACCACAAAAATGCATTTGTTTTAAAGGTAACAATACCGACTCGGAGAATAGCTTATGTTTCATCTATATTTATCAGCACTCACTGTACATTTGTGTCTTCATTACCAGGAAATATTAAGGGACATTGTGCCATCTATTCCTGTTTACAGTTTATTATGCAGAGATAGGAAACACTTAGCATGTAAAATGAATGTAGAAATTATTCCTGGATAGAAACACGGACATTTCCCACTCGTTGGCTCTTTCTCCTCCATCACCGGATCAGAGTGTAATTGTCAGTAATCAGGCCTGCTTGCTGCTGATAAAACCACTCTGAATGCTAGCAGCCTTCTTTGTGTGATGACTCAATTATTCCAGAAGTGCCTCATCAAATCTGCCCCATCAGCTGGGCTAATAAATAAGGAGAAGAAACTGGCCCCCCAAAGCAAATTATAAATCCATTTGCATTAACCATTTTGCTGGTCCGTGATCTAGGCAGAAATAAGCATGGCAGATTGTGTTAAGCTTATTTGAATATGTTTATAATGTTTACAGCATGCAACTTTTTTTCCCACAAGGTGTTGGAATTATCAGTCATGAATGGCATCTAAATGCAGTTATGTTAATAACGGCAAGGCTTTAACTATCTTTGAGGGTGATTTTGTTTCTTAAATCAGGTGAAAGTTAAATCCTTTTGCAAGGAGAAAGATGGATCTTGAGCAAGTTATTAGAATTGCTTCAGAGTTTAAGGAGGAGAGGGCTCTGTTATATTTTTACAGGTACTGGAAGGACAAATAGATATCCTATAATACACACTAATGCAAGCACAATTACTCTTCATCTATCCCAGTGGAAACCAGAAGTTATTTGATGCTATGTCTGACTTCAGCAATCTGCAAAGCAAAAACTGCATTTTTGGGGAATAGATCAGAGTTGCTATAGAGCTCCTTGAACTTAAAATTATTTGAGATATTCTATAAAGTGGAGATTTCAAAAAGGTGGGCAAACCAGTTAAATTGATTGAATCCATCATTGGAAAATTTGTACATTTTTTTTTTACAAATCTAATTTTATTCTTCTTTCAAAAGGACAAACTATACTGAATAACAAGTTATTTATTTATTTTTGGTATTTGAACTGGGGTGATCCCTCAGGGGAATCCTAAAATATTAAAACATCATCATCAACAGCAATTTGATTGCTAATATCAAAGAACCAGTTGTGTTGAATATGTAGTGACTTAAAATCTAAAAGAGCCTCCCTAAAATAAGTGATGCTACTGAGTCATTTATACTTGGAGCTCCTCACCCTCCAAGTGTTACAGTTTTGATGAAGTTCCCATTCTCTTTTTTTCCTATTCCTGTGATCAAGAACCTAATTATGGACTCATGGCAGAAGTGAAGCTTATGGTTAAGAAATGATATTTTTCTTTGCTTAAAACTACTTAAATGAAACTCACTATATCACTTACTTCACTTCATTTCCTTAGCCAATGAAGCATGTTTTCTGATATCAACCTGGAAAGCAGAGCAGAAGAAAGTCATTTTTGAGGGCCTCAATATAAAGTGGTAACAGGCTCACATCAACTTCAGAAAAAAAAAATTCTATGTCTCATTGATTAGAAACTCCAAAATAAGGTTTACATTTTCATTAGAAATTTAATGGAGCAATATGGCAAATGGAAAACTGAAAAATTGGATAGTCTTTCCAGCCAAAGATATCATCAAGGCTTATACAAAATTTAACTTTAACTTAAATTATCATGCTGGTTAATATAAGAAAAAAATCTGGAAACTTAGAACTGTAGATGACTCACATTAAAATTCAAAAACATAAACTGGGTAAAGATAACCCCCTTTTCCATCATCCCAGCTAATGACTGCTGATGAGGAAGTAAGATGTTAAAGTTAAAAGAGTGATCAAGAGGTTAAAACTGTTAAAAATTACATAGACCAGGCCTCATAGAAATGTTAAGGTAAATGTGCTGGAATTACGATGTTTTGATTTTGCTTGTTGAGAAACCAAATCTAAAAGTAATCTTTTGAGCTCATGTTGACATCTCAAACTTCTGAGAGGCCTTGCATTTCCATCCTGATTAAAACAGGTGTCTGATTCTATTGATAAGCAAACTCTAAAAATTGGTGGTTGTGGTAAGCTCATGCTGATTATGTTACAGGGCTACAAGTCCTATATGCATTTTATATTACATTTATTTTTCTTTACACCTTTTTTCTTTTTCTTTTTCTTTTTTTTTTTTTTTTTTTTTTTTTTTAATTTTAAATTAGGAAGATTTCTTAAAAATATCAACTCCTTTTGATTCTTAAATAAAAGTCTGCTTCTACGGTTCTTTGCTTTGGGAGTACAATTAACAAATGCATCATATCACATTAGGTCATTTACCGCACCTGACAAAATATGATCCGATACACTCTCTATTTTATAACACAACAGATGCATTACATTTTATCGTAGATTTAAAGAAATGCCATTTTCAGAGGCAGGTGCTCACCCATGAAGCAGCTGTGACGGACTGTGAGCCCCTAATTATTGGCAGATAGTAAAGCAGACAAATGGAGTACTTTGTGACAAGTCCATTGAACGAGTAAATCCATGTAGCAATTAGAGAGCACATTTAAGAACTGTGTAACCCATTAGGCTACTAACATCTTGGTTGACATATACTTTTATCTTTTAAGATTGCTGTCCATAAAAACATGAGCTTCCGTGCAAAAGAATTCATCCTGGTAGATGGGGGTAGAACTTTCTCTGTTGCCAATTCTATGGACTTGGTCAAGATTCCATGTCTGAGGTTAACCTCTTCAAAAATGTTTATTTTCCACGAATATTTTAATAAGCCCTTAAGCTTCACAAAGTAGCTTTGAGATCAGCCAAAGAGATTAAAGTGTAGCAATAAACAAAAAGATTGAGGAAAGCGTCTCCTTGATAGAAGGGTGTCCATTCAGGAAATGGGGGCGGGGGACCGATTTCGGGGAAGATTCCTTTTGGTACCTGCCAAGGGTATGCTTCCAAAATGCTATGAGGGTGGAGTTACTAACCACACACTGAAGGAAGGGGGGAGGCCTCCAAATGTTCTTAGTTCCCATTTGCATCTTGTTATGCTCAGACTTCATGAGCCCTTTCGTGTCAAATCATATTTCTAAACTTGTATTTTGTCCGCGCCCTCAGTGCACTTTCCCGAGCGGCACTCAGCTGCGCGGCCGCGCCCTCCTCCCCGGGGAGGGGAGTGACAGCAGATGGGGTTAGGGCGCAGGGCTGGTGCATCCCACCGCGAACGGCCGAGCTGCTCAGTGGAAGCTGCGAGCGTCACGAAGCTTCTTTTCCCCGGAGAACCAACTAACCACTGAAGAAAGTTGAAAATGAGCCCTTTGAGAAACGCTATTAAAAGTAGTAAAAAATTGCAATTGTGCAGATGATGTGCTGCTGTGTGCTTATTCGGATGCTAATGAGTTTGACATTAGGGAACTCGGAGGGTTTACAGCGACTCCCTTATGCGATCCTGGTCTTTAATGGCAATCTTTGAGAAAATAAATGGAAAATGTATTGCTAATAAATACATAACACGATAGGGTATTAGACAAAAAGCCATTACTCTCAGTATTTAGAAAGAGCTTTGTTCACCAGGGTGACTGTTTTCCAGGATCTTTTGTTTTAGGTTAGTGTATGGCCAACAAAGAGGAATAAGCAGGTGGAAAGCTTCAGAACTCTTTCTAAACTGAGGTGCAAGTAGAATAGCCTAAAAACACTGGTACAGAATGCCTCTCTCTTTTTTTTTTTTTTTTTCTGGTTGCACTCAAACACAATTTAAGAATTCCCAAGCTTCTGTGCTCCTTCTCAATTCTGACATCATGGGCGGTAATGTACTCCATCACTTGAGTTTCATCCCCATTTTTCCCCAGGAACCACAGTTGCTGACTTGAGTTGAGGAAGCATCTGCTTAATGTCTGGTCAAAGCCTGCAAGTTATCCAGAAATCGATGGTTCAGGAGCCAGGCGCCTCAATATACTGCAAAGGGTAAAAATACAGACAAGCTCTTTCTGCAAAGAAGGTGGGTGGCTTATTTTTTTAAAAAAACACCATCACTGCCAAATATAAACCTTTAAAATGTGCGTTGATATATTTGCTATTTGTATAAGTAGCCCCTTTCTAGTATATTGAGCGCACTACACTGAACTTCAGAGTTTTCTCTCAAGTGCCAAAAGGCCTGGAAACTGATTCTGTTCTCATCCCCTGGGGCCAAATAAAGGTGATGAGGCTCTCTGTGTATTATGACTGAATGCAAAGTAAACAAAGGGAAAATTGGTTCAAAGGAAGTCATGTTAAAACATTGGCAATAATGATTAATAACATTTTGTGAGAGAACCCTAAATTTTATGAGACAGCCCCGTGTTTTGTGACTTCTTGCATATAGCATGCACCAAATCTAGTCTAAACTTTTTTGGTGGTTAAAATTATACTACTAATAATCAAATTTTAAAAAATTAATAATAAATAATTGGTAGTCCCTCTCCTTCAATTTTTCTATGAAATTTAAGATACAATATAGCTCAGCAACAAGACAAAGATGAATTTGGCTTACCTTAAAAATACAAAAAAAAAGAAACCTCTTTTCCATTAACGTGTAGTATAGAAATGTTCATTGTTTCTAGAGTGCAGAACAACCAAATTACAGGTAAAACCATCGATGTATTCTTTATCATACACTCCAGTGTTTTTTAGTGCTCTTTTACTTCAACTGTTCACCTGACATGCTTTCTGCTTTTGATATTTTATCTTAATAGAATGAATTTCAGGATTTCTCACTAAAGCAGACAAAAATATTTAGTCACTCTGACAGAGTGGGCAAACGAAGTTGGCATACAAGTTACCTGGAAAAAGAGAAAGGTAAGGCAACATTTTCATTTAAAAAATGAAATATACTGAAAGAAAATGAATTCAATTTAAGCATTTATATTTAAGGCTTTCCTTATAACAGTGCTTTATCTCTGTGGATTTGCTTTGAAAGAAATTTATTATTGGTGCTGAATTTAGAATTGTGTTTTTGCCAGAAGCCCAGTCAAATAAATACACATTTAAAAATATTAAACTTTTTGAGTCCTCTAGCCCTACCAGCCCTTTTGCCTATTGATGGGCATGTGTTATTTGTTCACACACATCTACTCTTATAGGGAGATTCAGTTTTAAAACAGTTTTAAAATCAATTTTGAATTCATGAGTAGTATATTTAGGTTGGTTCAGGATTAAGAGTGAATATGTAATATATTTTAAAAGCATGGCTTTAAACGCACCTTTGATGACTTCTACAGTCAATTCTTACAAACTGAAAAGTAAGAAATTGGGTTTTCCTTGGTGAAAAAAATCCACTGAAAATAATTTATCCCCATATGAAGGAGCTTGTTTTCTAAAACTTGTATATTCTGCAACAGATGTGTCTCAAAATATCAGCAAGGAAAAAAAAATAAGGCCCATTTAGGAGGTTACTTGCCCTGAATTATCTTTAAATGGGACATGTTAAAAAAAAAAAAGTTCCCCTAAAACATAAAGCTGGCGATTGCCCCCTAAAGTCACAAAGCTGCAACTCTGACGCCGTGGGCGGCAACTAATAGAAATCCTTGGCACACGTCGGTGACCTCAGGGAATAATAGAACTATTTGCCGGAGTCGTTTGGCAAAAGGACGCACACATATGGCTTTGGTTCATATTCAGCAATGCCAGTTCTGCAAAGTTACAGGATGAAGTATGCGATGGCAATGACAACTCAGAAATCCAAAGTAAGAATCAAAATAAATCATCCTCATTATAGAGCTGTCCACGCTCGACTGTGGTCTATTTATTGTGCATTTCCAAGTTGACTCCGGAAAATTCCCTCTAACAGACACGTGGTCTGTGGAGAAGGTGTGTGCTACATCCCAGAAAACTGTACTCAGTCCGACAGCAAACTGTATCTTCTCCTTCTTTTAGGTTGTCCTTGAATGTGTTGAGGTTGGGAGAGATGAGAGGAGACAAGGAAAGGTATTACAAATGTAAAGAGTGCACATCACTCACTTCTTCAGATTTCTTATACAGAGTCAAGGACAGTACAATAAGAGACATGTGATAACATTGAGATGAAATAAAAAATAGTGTGTCCAAAATAAAGGTTGAAAATTTCAGAAAAGTATAAATATGACATCATGAATGTTGTTTAAAAAAAAAATCCCTGCACTTACTAGAGTTTAGAGCTTTTTAAGTTTGTTTTCAGAATTTGTGCCCCTATTTTTCCCAAGTAATAAATGTATGGAAAGAAAATCAAAAAAAATAAATAAATAAATAAAAAGAAGGAAAGAAGAGAGTAAAACAGTACTTGAGCATTCTATCTTCCTATCCGTCTCAATATATAAACTATTCTCCTTTGTTTAGTATAACGGCACTTTGCCCCCATGTCTTCTCCCTGCGTAACCAATAAACTATCTTTTACTCTGGTTGCCAGAATCGTCAAAAGAAAGGGCACTGAATGTAGGATTCTTTGTTCTTCAACTGAGCCAAATTTCATTCCAATGAACTTGCATCATCTAGTTGTTTCATTTTCAGGGCTTACACTTTTCCAACTTCCTGTCATTTTACTAAAAAATTCATTTTACTAAAAAAGGTGTTTTTTTTGAAAAAGAAGCATCCACTACGGATAAAGTTTTGCCCATGGAGAAGACCCAGGACCTCTTCACAACACCTTGCAAAGTCCTTCTCACCATTTCCATGACTTCCTCAACTCTGAAAACAACATTTTGTGAGAGGAACGTGATGCAAAATTCAAAACTACGTTGCCATTTCAAAAAATCTCAGGAGAGGAGCACAATTCAATATTTTTACAGGGGGAAATTATTGCAGATTGAATGTATGGGAAGGGCTTCTGAAATGAAAAATATTTGTCTGCATGATGCTTTATATACCTAGACAGTATTAAGATTAATTGTATAAGGATTTTGAGAAAGTGCTCTTAGAACCCTGTGATCACCATAACTTTTTCTACAAATATTAAGAAACCCAAGGCTACTTGTAAATATATATTATTAAAAGAAGAAACAAACCCTCAACATCACCAAGGGATTTGTTCTACCCAATTTTTAAAAAATGATTAAATATTTACTTGGAGAGAATTGGGTTTTTTCCATTAAGTTATAATAGGATTTATGTGGAAAATAAAATCATAGGGAACTAAATCTCCTCACATACCAATAATGTGCTAACATGAATGAAAGCAAAATTGAGTTTCTGAATTTTGTGTCCAAGTGCTCCTTGATTCTCTCTCTCCTACAAACTAGAAATTCTAGGACTTCCTCTTCGGCCACCAAATGAGGTAACAGATCTGTGCACTGATTGTTGATTGACCATCTGGTGAAAGCTCCACTAAAATGAGACAGTCAAATATATGCAACTATGAAATTACTTTATGAACTTGAGCATTTTTTCTAGCTACTGATTATATAATGTATATAACAGTATATAATGCTGTTAAATGGGAGCTTTGCAAATTCAACTAGATAGTTAAAATTTTAGGTTCTGGTCCATTTTTCTCTTCTTTACATATCTGCTTAGTCATCTTGTTGGCTCTTGCCTGCTCTTTCTCCAGGGCTTGCTTCTTTGCCTTCTTTATATTGTCAATTTCTTTCCCTCTTGCCCTGTCTACCTCTAGTAACTTCTCTCCCCAGAGAGGTGGGGCATGAAACCTTTTTAAAAGCTTTCTTCATAGCTTTATTATGAATTAGATATCTAGCAAGAATTACATTTTCCTCATTCTGTATAAATATTATACCTAGCATATCCATACTTACATGTAGAAATGAACTTATCTTAAAGTAGCTTCAGATCAGGAAAAATGTGAGGTAAAGTATACCTTAACTATTATTAACCCTACTGAGAAGTAGACTATCCCTAAAGAAAGCCAGAAAGAAACTCCTTATAGAAAACACAGAAAATATCTTATTTTGTGTCATTCCTATCCATAAATAATGGAATGAGACACATAAAGGCCCAAAGAAATCTGGAGGACTGCTTTTTAAACAAGAAATAGAAAATAACTCATCTGTTTTTTTTATGAAATTAAGGGTAGGTTTGTCAGCAGCACTAGGGCTTAAACATTTTCAAGTCTCCTTTTTCAAGTGGTTTTTTGGACAAAGTTCCCGATGAGAAGTATAGTTAAGATCACAGCACATTATTTATGTCTATTTCCTGAATCATGCCACAATCGTAAGCCTCTTCTATAATTCTGGAAGAATTTGAAGAGATGTTAATCTCTTTAACCCCCCTAAGTCTCAACTCATGCACCGAGGTAGAAATCTCTTTCCACCCTTAATGAACAGTTACCCAAATGATGTCCCCACTGAAAATGAGGATAAATTTTACTAAAATTAAGTCAACCCATTCGGAGTTTATTCGAGTTCATGAGAATAACCCAGAAGAAGAATACTTAGAAATTTCTACTCCTGTATAAAGGTTCTAGACAGTTTCAGAATGAGATCTAGGAGGAGAGAGAGTGCCATCTCACAAATGTTAAAACCCGAAACCAAACTAGGTACCTTTCATTGTTCTTCAGAGACGAGGGAGGGAAGGAGAGTGAAATAGCTAGTTGTATATTACAGCCTTTATGCATACAACTCCTGTAACTTGGCCCAAAAGTTAAAGTTGAAAACTTGGAGTCTTAGGAATGAGTTATCAGTTCCTAAAATTTTTATCTAGGATATAAATGCTACCCCAGCAAGAGGACAATAGCTCAATGAAATACAATTATGAAACCAGAATTCCAAGCACAATGGAATGGAGGCCCATGAATATTTATGTATTTCTTCCAATGTCTTTCATGGGGAGGTGACTGCCAGGGATGAAGGCAGAATGGCTGGGACTCTTTGATAGCAGAATTGTAAAATAGAATTAGGTTTAAAGCCATTATAAAGAAGGTTGCACTTAAGTATGTTTTTGAAACTTTTGTGGGTACATGCTGCTACTTCTTGCAGTCTGTGTTTCAGTTTTGGTAAAGAAACTCATGGAGTTCAATCTGCATTTGCCTTTTGGGGAATTTCTCAGAGTGGTTGGGAGGGTTGATAGTATCTGAGCAGTGGAATAATACTAGAATCATGACATGTTGATACCCAGCCATGGTAGCAGCTTCTCAGAAAGAGGTGATGCGGAAGATGGTTGGCATCGTTTTAACCCTCACATGCTACTGATCACTCCTAATCTAGTTATTCAGTTAGCACGTGGAAGGGAGTTTGCACAAGTTCAGCCACTTTATATGCAACCAACATACTCATGGGAAAAGGAGGATTTCAAATGTGTGCTCACCATGCCGAGTAAACCCAGCCATTTTAATCCTGGGTGGTTTCACATCTGTCATAAATTCACGTGGTTTTAAAAGAACAAAAATGGACAGGAAAAAAACTCTGTTTTTATTGTTATTGTCCCTTATTGTGTATTTTTAAAATATTCATAATAATGAATTGTTTTATTTAGACTAAAGTAACTGCTCTTCGGCAAAAGCTGTGGATGTTTTTTGTTTGCCAATTTCAAAAACAGTTCAGTGATTGGTGTGGTATTTATTATGGAATGATGACAGAAGAGTACTGGTGGTTTAAATAGTTTTAGCTTATGAGAACTGTTGTTAATTCTGTCTGTAGTGTGCAGGTGAAAAAATACACAATGGATAAATAGTCTATATTGGTTTAACTGAACATAATATATAGTGTGTTCTGGAGTTGTTTGTCTCAATAGACTATAGTAATCAAAAGTAATGAACCTATTATGTGCAGGACCTTGGAGAGCGTCGAATGGCAGTAAAAGTGTGGCACATAAAAGGTTTATTAAAGGAAATTAAAGTCCATCATTGCCACACCTGCTCCCCTATTATAAGTCTATGGCAGGTCACTGCCTTCAATCACAACTCAGCCTGCAAGAGCAGACACGCGCTTTCCATTACCGTGTCACGCGGCATGTGTGCTAGTGTTGCCTTCTGCTTGCCTCTGATTTTCAACAAGCAAAGCAACTTACTTATATTTAAGAATCCTTTCTGATAACATGCAGCAGTGAATTAATCTAATCAACTCTTACAGGATTCCAGTGGAATGGGTAGAGTCAGTTCTGCACAAAAACAGCAGACTTTTAAAGTATTTGCATCCCATCGATAATTCATTCAATTATATTGAAAATATTTAGAAATGATGTTTTAGGGAATATGATACTGAAATGCATGTCCATGCATTTCACCTTTCTTATACATTTGGGTGACTATAACCAGTATTTATTCTGGAACTCTAAGAGGAAATTCTTGTCACTTGTTGGTGACCGAAATGTCCAAAAATACGTCCTGGGAGCATTTCAGAAGTTTGCCTTCATGTTGCTTTTTACCTTGCCTTAGAAAGGGGTCTGTATGAGAAAGGGTCTAGAAATGTAAGGGAATCAGATCTTAGTAAATGTCTGAAATCTTGGCCTTTTAGGTTTTGCTTCCTTCATAACCCCTATTAATCAGATAATTCTTTTTGCCATCTTTGTAAAGCCCGAGTGCTTGAATCACTAGCAAACACTTGTGGTCAAGGCCAGCTGCCCTCTCTTATCTGTTCTTTCTTGTTCCCAGCATCTATCAATGTATTTCCAAAACTAGCCATATGTGAGAGTAGTCACAGTTTTATCCTTGTAGAGGCAGAAGGCAATGCAAAGGCATGGAAAGCTGCTACGTTTTCCATAATGACCTTCACAACTTCTAATTGTGTGTTTTCCTGTTTTGGTCAATGTCAAAGGGATGACCTCAGGACTTTGTGTTCATGTTACAGATGGATGCAGAGGCTGAAGATAAAACACTGCGCACTCGCACCAAAGGAACTGAGGGTGAGTTCGCCTGCAGTTTCCATGACACCATGAAATACAGGAGTTCCAACGTGGGATCCCCAATGTATAGTCAGAAAGATTACAACTTCCTCAGGGCTGCTCTCTCTAAATCAAGCTAGGACACCGGTTGTTGGCATGGAGAGGCAAAATGTTGTGAACCAGGAGTTAAAGGAGTCAGAAAAACCCACGATGATGTATGGTGCCAATTTTTACAAAGTGCGATCCATGAGTAGATCTGAACACCATGCAAAATGGCATAAGGTTCAGCAAGGGAGGAAGGCTTTGTCGGGACCTTCAAAATATTGAGGTGACCTTTAATGGTCAAGGGAGAAGACAGAGCTGTGAATTTATGGCCAAAGCAGGTTTTGATTTTTATGTTACTTGGTTTAGTGCCTTCTAGTCTAAACTTCGTTCGATAAAATGACAGTGTTAGTTTTTTGACTATCCCTGCTGGGAATTTTCGGCAGCTCTGCAAAGTCATGTCTGAAAGGTTTGACTTGCCAGTTATCCCTCTCTTTTTGTAACCAACAGATGGTAATGTAATATTGAGATATAAACAGGCACTTGATGTAAACATCTGGAAAACAGGATTGACTGGCAGTAATACCCCTTAAGGAAAATAACTTTTATTTTAATTAGCTATATTTTTGTGACCCTTAATTCTGACTGGGAAACTGTGGGTTCACCATGGACTCAGAAAACACTCCGGATAGCTGTTTCCCACCCACCCTGCCCTTCGCAGAGTCAGCTGTGCTGAGCAATTGTTGGGAACGGTTTGGAGATTTGCAGTTGAAAATGGCTAATCGAATGGAATGCTTTCCTAAGCTGTACACTTATATATCTAGTCAAGGTAGATTATTCTTTTTTGGGTAAAGTCCAGAATCTTTTTATTATTTTTGATTATATTTAACTTATTTTTAAAATTTAATTTAAATTTAACATTATTTTAAATTTAATTTTTAATTTTATTATTTTTAATAAATTGAAGGATGATTTTTTTCCAGTTAAAATTTTACCATGGTTAACAAAAATGCAGAATAATGTTGTACAGTATATGGGACTTTTGTCTGCTCCACATAAGTTTTACCCTGTATTCTTTTCCAGTTTTAGCTTGTTACTTTCAAAGTGATGGTACCCTATATCCTAATATATGGGATGCAGTATTTCTAAACATTACATTTTCATGAAACAAACTACTCCATAGAATATAAGTTTTTAAAAAAAAGTTTGTGTCTTCATTTAGGGTCAGTTCACATCTGCCGCACATATCGACACACTAGGGACTGTATTTGGATTATTTGAATCTCTTGTTTTGACTTCTAAAAGCACACTATTCTATCATACTTCTAAAATTTGGGTTTTTAAAAAATTTTCAGTTCTCTTTGGACTTCGAATTCTTTTGGCACATACTTATATACCATTAAATAGAGCCAAACTGTTCTTCTAGAAATGAAACAACTTAACGTTTCTTGTGCAGAATAAGTGATCTTTAAAACCACCTGTTCTCTCTCTCTCAATCTGCTGTTTATCCTTGGGTAGACAGGTATTTATAAACACTAGCTTCTTTAGCTCCCATCATTTCAGTCAGAAAAATCAAAACTCTTTCTTCTATATGTTCTCTATTTTTGTAAGGTTGTTATTAACATGGCCAAAACATATCCTCTTCTTTTTATATGTATGAAGTTTCTGGGATATACTCTTGGGACATAATCATTTAGTAAAGCTTTAGCAGTTATGTTTGAATACTTAATGTCAATAAAAATGTAATACCAGGACTATTTTGGATATCTTCCTATAAACAACAAAATTGACTTATTAAATAATTTGAGTCCTTCACACTCTTGAGAGTTTCCCATGACTCTCTAAAGACAAGGACTTTAAAAGTCCAATCCACGAGCACAAGGCTCCAGGGCTACCCAAGGTGCCCCCTCAGAGCTGGCTCTCAGCCCTACTAATCTGTCGTCTCTCCTCCAGAAGACCAGAACCCGGAGAGATCAGTCCACGCAGTCGGAAACCAGGTGGGGTCTGTACTAATCATTTATTTGTCATTATCTCTAGGTGGGTGAAATGTTACAGTCATACAGTTTTGAAAATTATAAACAAATTGAGTCTTTTTTTTCTCTTTTTCTGTCAGCAGTGCCAATGGATTCTTTAATCCAGGAGCTCAGGTAAGATTGGCCAGACATTATGTTTTCTGATATCGATTGGCTTTCGTTATTAGAATGCCTTGTGCTTCTCAAGCCTCAGAATCCTCGGTCTGAGATGAGAAGTAAGCCAATAGGCTTATTGCACACAGAGTGTGTCTACCCACCAAGAAGCAAACAAAGAAAACAATGTACTGACAATTGATCCAAAACAATTTGATCTAATGCTTTGGTAATGAAACAAAGTAACGTTTGGCTGTAATGTGAGTAATTTTCACTTTTCTTTGTGGAGTATGGGCTCCCGCTTTGAACACACTGGTACCACATTCCTTCTTAATATACACATTTGAAGATAATGTGTCTGGTAGGTAGGTTATTTTGGCAATTCCATCTTAGCGAGTGTGACTTCGGGCAAGATTCTACAAAGTTCACCTTAGTTGGTTTTGCAGAATCGACTAGATTTTCTTTCAGTTTTTTGTTGAAGGATAGTAAAAAAAAAATCACTTTTTTAAAAAGAAATGCATGCTGATGAAACATTTTCTGTATTGAGAACATTTTCTAGAGAAATTGCTTGAGGACCAAGCTGACCCCATGTCCTTCCTTTAGCTTTGCTCTTGTTTTGTATTTCCAAATCCATTTTAAATTCACCTTTCTAAAAACAGGAATGGCCTAGTGTGGGCTCCTCAGGAAAATGTTTGAAAAATGGAGGTTGTGTAACAGTGTCTTGATACACCTTGAAAGGTGTGCTATATGCATTAACAGTTTACGTGGTCATTTTTCCAGGCCACTGTGCTTTGTGATTCCTGAAACATACACTATCTTGGTTATTTCTGTGTTGCATATTATTCATTCTGACAGAGCTTTGGTGCACTTATTTAGTGGAACGTGTTTATTACAATTGAGTACAAACTTTTCTGCCGTCACTCTTATCTGTGGAAGTTGTGAGTAGGGAACCCATAGCTCTGCCTGCCTTATCCATTTTGTCATTAAGCATTTTAAATTTAAACTACTTTTATAAGAGCAGAACATATGGTATGCCCACACATTTGCACAGGATTAAACTATTGAATTGCCTGGTTGCTATAAATTCTTGCTTTTTAGCTCTCTTCCCTTTTCAAAGTCCTCTCTGTTGTTTGAGGACTTTGCAGAGAAGTTTAAAATGATCAAGTGCTCAAACTGGGCAAGATGTTTGCAATACCAGGGCATAATTTCCTGGCCATCTTTTAGAGGAACAGAAAAACTGAGCACCCTGAAGACATGAGTGTCTTATCTGTGGAAGTAACTATTTCTGAGTCATTTTAGGGAATCAAACCACTCAAATGGGCGAAAAGGGCTTCTTAGTGATATGTCTTGAAAAATACCTTGAAAAATGAAAAGGAATTTTGGAGGAATAAATAAGTGTGTGCTTTGGCCTAAGGAAAAATGTATAATTTATACAGAAAAATGAAGGAATTAGCAGAGAGGAACAAATTTGTAGGGGGAAATGTTTTAAGGTAAACTTTTTGAAGAAATAGAAATTATTACTTAAGAATTTTAGTAGCATTAGCAGTTATAATAAAACTAATATTTATTGATGTCTTATTGTGTGCCATATACTCTCTAGCATTCTTTATCACTCTGTCTCATTTAATTGTCACAATCATTTTAAGAGATAGGAACTATGATTATTCCCATTTTCAGATGAAAAAGGTGAAAATAGTTTAAGAAAATAGCCCAAGGTTACATTACTAGTAAGAAATCCAGACTAGTAAGTAATCCACACTTAGAGGTCAGTTTCTTAACCACCAGGGTAAGTTCTCTCTCATAGGCAAATCGCTGTCTAAAATATAAATAAAAAAGAAGTGGTTCATCATGTTGGAAGCAATGTAGTTATTTTAGGTTATTTGTTTTTCGTATTCCTTTGTTTTGTTTTTGTTAGAAAAATTTTTTATTGTTTGTTAACAAAAAAAGAAAAGAAAAGAAATGGTTCTTACATGAATTATATCAAATGTATGGGACTAGTGCAGGTGTTAATAATGTAAACCACGGATTGTAGTTAATAGAACTATTTCTGTATTCTTTCTTCAGTTGTAGCAAAGGTACCACACTAATGCAAAGTGTCAATGATACAGGGGTATATGGGGAAGCTGTGGTTTTTACATGACTTTTCCGTAAACCTACAACTTCTCTAAAAAAATAGAGAGAGAAATGGTTCATTGTTCAAGCAGCTGGATTTTTAAAATTCTACATTTTAGCCTCGGTAGTTTATCTTCCATCAGACTAGTTTTTTGAAATTCTGAGCAAGGAATATATTTTAATAAAAAATAGTGTTTCATAGTCTTCTAAGTTTCTAAAAATCTTTTTTTTTTTTGGTCAGAAAGCTGGTGATAATTCCTGAGAAAATTCTTAAACAAAATTAATACACTTTTCTTTAATAAGAACTAGTTTGTATAAGTACTAACTGATCATTTAATTTTTTATTTATTACAGAAATTGTAGGTTTACAGAACAATCATGCATAAAATACAGAATTCCCATTTACAATCCTATAATTAACAACTTGCATTGGTGTGCAATTACAACTGATGAAAGCACATTTTAATTGTACTATTAACCAGTCTATGATTTAACTTAGGGTTCACTGTATTTTGCAGTCCCACGATGACTTTTTTTAAAATTTTTATTCTGTTAGCATATATACAACTTAATATTTCCCCTTTTAACCATTCTTAATTTTTTGATTACTTATTCTCAACAGAATGACAGTTTTTAGCTACATAGGTCCCAAGTAGTTTTCTTATGTGGTTTGAGATGACCCAGATATAGATCTTGTCACTTTCTATCAACCTGGGGGGAAAGGTAGTGGTTTCCATAGAAGCTTATATTTTAGTGCCTTTTGTACTTCTGTACAACTTTATCCATTTCTTAGATTGCTCCTCTAATTTGTTCCATGGATTTGTTGTAATCCAGAATCACAACCATGAATCTTAAGTATCTTAGAAAATGTGGGAGTGCTTAAGTTATGACTGTGCCGAAGGGAACACTGGCAACTTTATTTAGTTGTTTTTTTCAAGATGCATTGGATATGTTATTGCTTCTAGAATGACTCTTACAAAAATACTGATACAAATGAAGCTAAATTAAATATTTCGCCTGTTGGTCATGCGCTAATAAAAATTGATACTGACATTCTCATCTTCTCATTATACTCTGTGTCAGCTACTATCATCACCATCATAAAGGCAATTTATAACCACAGGACCACTTTTAATCACATTCCTTATTGGTATTTCCAGTCTTTCCTCTGACACAATTCAGGATACAGGTGGTAACAAGAAGGTTCTCTTGTGTCTTTCTAAATCATGACCATTGCATTATCTGTCCTCTTGCTTTTTATTACTATTATCCTTAATCTGAGCCTCATGTTACTGCATCTACTAATATTGGTAACTGTCTCATGCATTGGCAGTGTTTTACATTGGTTCAGCCCCTTTTCTCTAATTAGGGAAATATATTCTATCCTCTGAAATGGTTTTCTTATGTGACTACTTAGAGAGACAAATGAATTCAAGGCTCTTAAGTATATTAGAGACAAATCCCATTGTCCTTTCGTGGTCCTGTTGCTGATTATCAATACATTGGCTTATGTCTTGTAATGAAAATTACATCTCAGTTATCTGTTTTTACTTTATTTTATTTTATACAATGTGCTCCTTCATTTAAAACCCCATCACCTGGCATTTCCTTACAAACTTTAAAATGTTAAATATTTTGTGAGCTCTTGTAATCAATAAGCTATAGATTTTAACAACATAAACTTTTTGTGACTTGCAGATTTAGATGGTTTGCTTTACTCTCTGTTCTTCCATCTTATTTCATTCATTATAGTCCTTTTATCAGTCCAACTTTTTTACTTTAATACTTGTTAGTCTTCATTCCAATTTCATATTTTTGAGAATAAACTTTCCTTTACTATTCATGATTTTATTGGAGTTACCTATAGTACAAAGATTTCTGGAGATGACAACTAAAGAAAAAATGAGCAGAAACTGGTTTCTATTATTAAGTGCTCCATAAATCCATCACCCGGGTCAAAGGAAATAACGGTCTTAACCACAAAGTTGGATAAAAGAAGGGAGAAAATCTGTTGCTTTCATTGCTATCCTGCCCAAAAGCAGGGCTTGGCCTTTGAGAATTTAATAACATGTCTTTGATATTCATGCTAGCAGAATGTGTCTTTCTAAATATGTCTTCAATATTCAATTCTATAAACTAGAATTCAAGCAATGGACCCCTTAAAGAAAACCATTTTTCCTATTAGCCACTTTAGGAGGACATAGGACTGATAGCCAAGGGAACTTATAATATGGATTTAATTTAGGAAGGAAATAGGTATCTGCCTTGGGGATGCATAAGGTAGCAGAGTTCATCTACCCTCTCTCTTCTCCATCTCACATCCTCAGCTCGGGGTGATGGTGAGGCACTATGTGGGAGTTAGGACTTTGAGGCCAGAGACCCCCAAATCATTCCAGAGAGATTACTTTAGGTTTGCTTTTCGCTTTCAAAAAAAATTAAAACACAAGGTGCCTGTTGTCTGACAAGAAAATTCAATTAACTCTAATGCTGCCATACATTTGCATACCCTTTCATAGCATTTAGCATTGAACTTGCAGTGAGAAGGCCCTCAGTGGGTGCATTTAGAATGAGTTGATGAAATAATATGTGCAGTTTCTAATTTGATCCATACAACAAGCCAAGGTAGCTGGGACAGGTGACAATATCCACATTTAACTCATGGGCTGAAATTAGAGAAGTCAGGTGCATTATCCTGAGTCCTTGGCTAGTAAGTGACTGAACCAGGAGAAGAGTGTAGGTTCTGTCAATAGCCCCACATGTGTCCCACTGCTCCAGAGCACCGAATCCAGCTTCCCCTTACATCAGCCCAAGCATTCTACTTCATCATCCACTAATGGAGGAAATATTCATTTGAACTTCGTCAATAAGTCCACAGACCAAGTTGACATGCAGCCAGATCTACAAACAAACCCTGCTTCATTTTCCTTATTCACCAAGAGGCTGCCATCTTTTTCTTCTAAATTGTATTTCCACAGATTGATTGATAATAAGTGATTTTAAGTCTATGTTAAATTATCTGGGGATGCCACAAGTACATGTCCATTGTATTTGTTTTCCTTTCAAAATGTTACCTCCCAAGTAATGAGCTATCATGGACCTGGCACCTTAGGGACAGGTTTTACTGCCTGGGATCGTGAGTCACATACACTCCACCTGATGCCCACAGCAATCACCCAGAAATGGGTCAGCCATTGAGTCCTGTTAATTCATAACAGGCTGGACCCAGAAGATTAATGGCTATTTTTTTCTATTTTTCCCCCTATATCTATATTTCATTATGATTATGTGGGACAGGGAGCCCTCCAGTTTAATTGTATATCTTCCACTTTAATTATCATACCTGTATTTCAGAAAAATACTGCAGGGCTTATTAAGTGAATGTCCACAGAGATGAAAAACCCAGAAACAAAAAATAAGACCAAGAAAATATGCTTTATTTTCTTTACCATTTTTTTCTCCATGATCAAATATTTTCACAAGGATGTCAGTGGCCTATGTCAACCAACAGGCTATTTAAGTCTAGAGGTGAGGGCAGTAAACATCTTTAGAAATCAGACACTCTGTAGATCTGTGACAAAGTACCACCGCTGCAGATTGAACGGATGAATGCAAGACTATACTTAACACCAGATGTTTTGAATTTCCAGAGCTCACCTACAGAGATAGTATTTTCATCCATTTAGCTCTTCTTTGCTTGTAAAATAAGTAAATCTGTTAGCACACTCACTCTTGACTGAGGAATGGACAGTCCCTTCAATATTCATTCATTCAGTTGCTTCTTGTGCTCCAGCTGAGTAGTAGATATTGCAGAGGATACAAAAATAAATAGCATCATTGTAGTGAACTCAGGAAACTATGTAACAAGAGCACTGCCGGGAGTACAAGCACATTGATTCCAGCACTGAGGGAGCCGTCACTTCCAGCTGGGGGCTCAGAGGACCCTGGAGTGTAGATACTGTGTCAGTATCTGGGTTAGCCCGGGAGAGCTGGAAATGCAGACTCTCAGGCCCCAGCCCAGAGCCACTGAGCCTGCATTTTAACAAGACCTCCAGGTGAGAGTTTGAGAAGAACTAGCCTAAGGACCACAGGTTAACTGGAAAAGCTGCTCTCTCCATTGCCAATTTTCAACGGTAAGGTCTTACAGAAAAGTCAGATGTCTAAGTTTCTTTGGAATCCTCTTAGTCCATGAATTCTCGGGGAATGTTAATGACTGTGTGCATTTCTATTTGATAAAAACTTAGCAGACTACAGACCAAACAATGTTGAAAGCAGTGAAGCAAAAATCACAGCCTTGGTCTTCTGCAAATCTTTGTTTGTACCTCTTGAAAGTGATTGAAACCAACCTGAGCTCATTTAAATGTACTTCACATATCATTAGGAAGACGCCTTATGTAAGGATACTTTTTTTTTTACCAGTGATGTGTAAATGACTCTGCAAGAAGAGTCATTATTATACCTCAAACAAAATCCCAAATTCTGTCAACTTCTGTATGTCACACACTCCCTTGCAACTTTGCAAATGTGATCTACCAGTACCTAGTATCACAGTGGCTCCTTCCCACTTGCTCTGGTATGTCACGGTTTATTTGCTCCTACTGATCAGTGTCTTCTCATTCAAATGTGCTTCTGAGCATCTCCAACACAGCTCAGAACTACTCAGCCCTATCACACGGTGCTCCCCCATCCTTCTGGAAGGAACACATGAATTTTACCTTAACTATCTTGCAGAGTGCTACATTTCTTGCCATTATCTTTTAAGTAAACTATACCCCTCAGGGGACCATTTTCAATTAACAGGGATAATGGTTCTGACACCTTGTAACTTTTTTCCTACTTAAGGTGTGAGCTGAAATAAATGTATCCCTCCATTTTGTGCCCACAGTAATATGGACAAACCAATTCCCTGAAACCAATACATTGGGTGTTCCATTTTCCAATATTTTCCTCTCAATGACTGACTTTCAATAACTCAAATGCAAGTCCCCGACTATAACCTGACTGGTTGGTGTGTTGGAACACCAGGCGGGTAGCAGCCCTGGGTACTGGAGGCTGTAGCTGGGTGACCTTGGAGCCTTGCTGTTGACTAAGGAATCTTTAATCTTATGGCACTTTTGATATTGGCCTCAAAGGTTGCTTTTGCTTTGTTTTTCACTCCCATCTCTAAGCACAGCTAAATTTAGCCTCTTGCTTTATTCAGCCATACCTTCTGGGTTCCTCTTTGCCTTTGAACCTCTCCTTTGCTACCTTTTCACTTGAGTTTTTTCCTGCATAATCTTTCTCCTTGTTTATTTTCTCCTCCCTGTAGGAGAAAGTACTTTTTTCATCCTACCCCCATAATTTTGTTCTTCCAATCTCATTACCATACTGTTTCCTATAGGAAATCCCATGCATAAAGCTTCTTCTTATTTTGATGCTCTAAAATGCTCTTTCCATCCTAACTCTGTCCCAAGCTATGCCTGGTAGAATTCTTCCTTTTGTCTTTTCCCATATGGGAAATGCATACTCATCTTTAAAGCTTAGGACTGATGGCATGTCAGATTAATACTTGTTTCCATTGTGTTTCCAAATCACTTTTTTCCCAGCCTGTTTTAAAGTACTGATTACTTCGAATCATCGTTATTTTATTATCCAAGATCCCCTGCCCCCAAGGAGCTTACAGTTTGGTGAGAAAGACAATAAAAATTCTATAGACTCTAAACAAAACTATAATTAGTCATACTCAATTCTGCTGTTTACAAATACTGTCAACTTTTTAAGGACAAGGAATCTATGTTATTCACCATTGAACCCCTGGTTCATGATGCTACTTATGAAACATTTTGTTTTGCATTGTCTACCAGAATAAATAATTTAGTTAGTATCGTTGTGAAGGGATATCTATTTAAGAAGTTATGGATTCTCCATAACTATCTTTAAAGTACCTGCTTCTTTAGAAGTATTACTTCTATCCTTCCAAATTCTTAGGCTCTTTTCCCGGTTCTGTCCCTTACCAACAGACAAAGCATTTTAGGCCACCAAAGTTTCCATCCGCCCCTCAACTACAAATTCTATCTGTAACCATTTCTCATTCCCTTTGTTTTTCCACCAGGGGTAAGTTTCTTCCTCTAAAAATCTATATTGTCAGAATATCAAAAGTTAAATGAGGCATTCTTAATCCTGCTAACAACTCCCTTGGTATTATGTGGCCACCTCATCCAGAAAGAGAAAACTGGGATGGGAACCCCTGTGGCCCATGGCTGAGCTGCTTTTACAAAGAGAGCCAGCGAGCAACGCTGTAGACGGGGCAAGCTGACACCTGCAGGTCTGAAACACTTGTGAGCACTTAGAGGGAGTCCAAGACTGCACGACCAGGTAACAGGCAGGGCAGGTAGGGAGAAGGAGAATTTGAACATGGGTTTTCTTTAACAGTCCTCACAGTGTTACCAACCTGAGGTTTAGGAGTGTATTTCCATCTGTGCAGATGTCTCACGGGGTGATGATTCTCAAAGGACAGAATGGAGAATGTGTCTTTAGAGATTCATTTCAAACTCAAGGGCAGGGGAGTGAAACGTGTAGGTAAAGAATGCACTGTGCCCCTGGGGCAAGCTCCTGCCTTTCCCCTTGTGTGGAAATCTCCGGGAAGCCACGGTTCATTCCAGGCTGCCCCTGAGCACGGGATGAATGTGGACTCCTAAGCTCCAGGCATCTCAGATCCTGTGTCCACATTACATGCTGGGAGCCAGCACAGAGCCTGAAGTTCTGTCCCTGTAAGGCCACTAGTCTCCAAGTTCCTCAAAGGAAGGGCAGGCTCCATCTCACATTTGTCATTTCCAAAGAAACTTGGACTCCAGGATTCAATAGTCTCTTGGATTTCCTCCTGCCTCTCTGACTTTGGCTTCTCAGTCTTCTTGGTTCCTTTTCAGCAACCCATTCTCTAAACACTGGACACCCCAACTTGTATCATTCATCCTCTCTTCCAGCAATTCCTTGGTGATCTAATTCAGGCTTTAAATACATGGATACGCTCATGTCTCCCAAATTTACATCTCTAGCTCTCCTGTCTTCCCTTAAATGCAGATCCATGTAGCCAATTCAACCTCTCTAAATGGATCCCTAGGTGAGTGTCTCAATGTTAACATGTCAAACTGAAAGCTCAACATGCCACCCTAATGTTGATGTACCCATAACCTTCCCCATGTCAAAAATGGCAATGCCGTTCTCCCAGTTTTCATAGCAAAATCCATAAAGTAGCCCTTGACTTCTCTCTTGATATGCTCTATCCAATCGCTCATAACATTCTGGTGGCTCTACTCTCAAAGTAAACCCACCATCTGACCACATCTCCCATCTCCACTGCTATTGCCAGGCTCACAGAACCGTCCCCAAGTCATCACAACAGCCTCACCTTTGCAGTTCACACCACAGGCAGCTTGAGTGACTTTGTTAAAATGAAACTCAAAACCCTCCAGTGGGTGTTCCCTTTCTTAAAGGCCTCTCTGCCCCCTCCCTGAGCCCCCTCCCCAGGCTCCTCCCTGACACCCCCAAGTGTGCTAATGGCTCAGGCCCTGCACACCCAGGAAGCTCGTTCCCACACAGATCACTCCCTCACTGGCTTCAAGTCTTCACTCAAATGTCTCCTTTTCAGCAAGGCCTTCCCTGACCTAACGCTTTAAAATTGAAAGCCCTCATTCCTCAGCTTTCTCTATACCCCTTCCCTGTTTTGCTTTGTTTTTGAAAAAAAAAAAAAAAAATCATCTTCTAACATACAGTACAACTACCAATTTATCTTGTTTCTCCTGGTCTACTTCCACGACAATTTAAATTTTGGGAGAGCAGGAATTTTATCTCTTGTGTTCATTGATAATGTCTTGAACATCTCTGATAGTGCCTGGCACATATTAGAAGCTAAATAAAAAAATAAATGGATACGTTCTGGGTACTAAGAAGATACTGGAATAAGTTGTAGGCGCTCACAGTGTTTAAAAGGTAACAGCTCAAAGGTGGTGAAAACACCTTGTGATGATTCCTATAAAAGAGATTTGACAAGGGAGCACAAAGGAGTGAGCCACTAATTCTGGCTGGGAGTTTGGGCTGAGTTTGAAGGATGAAAATCACTCAGCCCAGGGAACCCTTGCTAGCAGAGAGCAGGCATCCCGGAAGGAGGAGTAAATTAGATTGAATAGAAACCTGCCCCAGTCCTGTGAGTTCTGGTGGCTGGGGAGAGGGGGGAGGTCAAAGGGGGAAAGATAAATAAGAAAAGAGCTTGTCCCCTGCATATATTTCATATGGCAGCGTCTTCCCTTTGAAAACAACTCCCTTACTTTAAGTCGACTTCCACTTGCCCATAGGAACACGATTGCCGCATATTTCAAAAAGCAACAGGTAATCATGCCAAAAATAAAAAGCCTGAACTCTAAGATCCAAATGTCTCCACTTGTTAGGATTTTGTGCTTTAATGAATTAAGCTTTCATTTTCTGTTTATTTCTATATCTAAAACAGATGCAAGGCAATTTCTTGCAACACGGTAGACCCAGCTGGCAGACAGGTTTTAACCTCGTGATTCCTATTAGCCATGGAAACATTTTTATAAACAGTGATGTGCAGGATAGCTAACAAAAGTCCATTTACACAAAACGCAGCTCTTACGGGCAGACGAGTATCCCGCACCCTTCCCTACCCTGGTGAGCTGCTGTGTTTCAGGAACTGCACAAAACCTCTCTAAATATCCCTCACTTGATCTTCCCGAGGTGGGTGCTGTAGTCCGCATTTCCCAGATGGGTCTGTCGGACTTCTGGTAGCCCTGGAGGAGGGGCTGGGGTTCGGGGTTTGGAGGGGACGGTCCTTGTAGCTTTCGTTGTGGACCTGAAGGAAGACAGGTTTTCATAGAAGGCATTGGGGTTGCAGGGAGTGAACATGTAGGACTTGTAGAGCTCATTTCCAGTTAGTGCTTCTAAATCTGGAACTGCCTTTAAAAGCAAGTTATTTCTGATTCAACAGGATACTTGGCTGCTAAAACATTTCAGATTTGCATGTGTGTGTATATATATGTATATACACATATATAGATATGCATACATACAGAGATATATTACACATACATTTACATACACAAGTATAATAATAAGTCAAAGTAAGTGATTCCTTCTAATTCAGTACTCGCTTAACTATTTTTACACATGATCCTTCTTTTAAATATTTCTCCAGTATGTTAACAGGTTCTGTCAAATGATTCATGATATGTTTTGGAGAAGTTGAGGAGGATAATGGAGGCCTTCCAAATATCTGACGATATTTTTTTCACATTTAGCAAAGACATTGTGTACACCTGTAAGCATCTAGTTTTTTAGCTCATGGAATGATAAAAAAGGAACCCAGACTTATAGGCCAACTCTCTCATTCAGGTAAATATCAAGAAATGACATTGACATTTACGAGAGTAGCTATCAAACAGCAACACGGTCTTTAAAAATCTTTTATCATCGTAACTTAAAAAGCCAAGAAATTTCTACAGTACTCATATTACTTCATAGAAGTCTGTCCCTGTGTGTGTGTATGTCTGTTTTGTTTTGCTTCCCTCGGTTGGTATATCTTTACCCCATATTTGTGAGTCTTTCCTTACTTGGATTCCTCCCAGTGTCTTTATTTTTGCTATTCTTGTCTTATCTAATTGTGCCCCACACACACACACATAACACATCATTTCCTTCCTTCTTTCCAGTCTCCTGCCTGCCCTCCCTCCCATTTCTAGCTCACACACACTTTCCTAGCTTTTCTTCCTTTTCATTTTAGCCTTCACTCTTTTCCAAATTTCTACTCTAAACATCCATACTAGAGAACAGAAGTGTGCCTGCATTTCCTTTATTCTGGTACTAATTACTCTTTTATGTTTCCCGATCTTCATCTGAAGCCCTACCAAATTAACTTGCTTTTACTTACATAGCCCTGACTTGAAGATTTCTAGGGGTGACTAACCCCTAGCAAAACCGCTCCAAACCCCATCATTAGTTAATTTTTACCTTGTGAATCCATGAGATCATTTTCATTAAGGACATATATGCAGCAGAAACATAAGTAGGAACTTAGTATCTGATAGATTTGGACATGGTGAATAATAGAGAGATTTTGTTTAATCTGTCCCCAATAAACTTTTCTTCTCTTGAGTTTTCTGACAAATTCACATGATCTTAATATATGCATATGAATAAGATATTAATTACCTTTTTTATTTTTGTTTAAGAGTAACTTCAGCACAGTCTTTGCATATTTTGCAATTACTCTGTCCTGAAACACTGTCACTTAATCAACCCATCCTGATGTTTCCATGAAAAAACAAAAAATGAGAGCTGAAATGGAAATTTCACCAACACCTAGATACTGGTTCTATCCTCTATTCAACAACTTCAATTAAAACCAAAACTTCTCCTGTTTAAGTATTAAATAACTGCAGTTCACTTCAAGCCCCGACTTTTATGACAAAGTTCATTGTCTGTCCTTTCCTTAGAAGTGTGCAAAGCACCAGGAGACTCTCCTCTCACTGCAGCACATGCCCGCCCCTGCCGAGGGGACAGACATAGATGCTCGGTGGCCTTCAGGAGGTCCAGGATCAGTGCTAGACTCCAGGAATAAAGTCACAGACCAGACACACAGTGTGTCCGTCCCCAGACTAAAGATTTCACCAAGCAAAATTAAACAGGGTGCTGAGTAAATGCAGAGATGAGAGGAGATTTTCCTCATCATCCATGCAAGTGATTGAAAATAATATGAAGATACTGCTTGTATTTTAGATTTCTTCCCCTTTCAAATTTGAGGTTGGAGGCTTAAAACCCTTTCACCCAGGGAAACTGATCCTGTGTGATTGACACCTCCAGAGAAAGCTGGAAGTACCTTCATGGATGGATGGAAAGATGGACGTGCAGTCTTGTAGACCCTGGCTAGGGAGATGGGAAGGAAGATGGGGAGGAGCAAGAGAACCCCCCTAAGGGGGATTTTAAGCATCATCAAAGTCACTTTCTTTTTTAACTTAACCATTTTTGTATGCATACTTTGCTGACAAAATTGGTGCCGGTAGCACAATTGTTATTTCAAATGTGATACAGAAAATGCTGTGCTAGGGAAATAAAGGAGGATACACTTTTTTTTTCTTCTAAAACTAGGTATTTGTGAATTAGCCATACACTAACATAACATACAGAGGTAAATTACAGCATTTTACCTCCATCATCATGGAATTTCACAGTTCTTATTATTTAATTTGGGGGGTGAGGAATACAAGCTTCAGTTAAAAATAAGAATTCAGATTGTTGACTACTTAAAGTAAAAAGAGTCACTTTGTATTCAAATATATAAATGCATTTAATTTGATTTGTCAAGATGCTATTGTTACTCAACCACATTTAGTTTTTTATTATCAGATACAATCTATAATAAAATGGTTATCACAGGTCAACTAAGAAAAAACAATAATCCGCTTTTAAAGTTGTTTTTAAAATAAGGCTTACTTTACATAACCCCTCCTCAATTATTTTGGTAAGGCAAAGATTTATGAATTTTTTTTTTTATTTCTCCATGATCAAAATAAGATCACGTATGTATACGTTTTAGTTTCATACTGCTATTTGACATAATGACTATAAAACCACATATAATTCATTATTTTATATACTTAGAAAGTACTTTGAAGGATTATGCAATAGATTAAAATAACAGTGTAGCCTTAATAAAGGCAAGTTTACCAGCAAAAAGCAACAAATCTCCCTTTATATTTAAATTATTTCTGTATCTTAATTATAAAATCTACAGTAGTGTCCATTTCTTGCTGTCTTTAAATTTCCAGTTTTACTTTAGTATATCCCACTTCTACTCTTCTGGGGAAATCTTACATTTCATCATGTTTCTGAAAAGGCCACTGAACTACTTATTATATTTTATTTATATTAATAATAGTATATACATTATATTATATATGGCTAAGTTGTAGCTATACATTAACTAAATTGTTTAGGCAATCTATAGACAATAAAATGGAGTTTGATGGGGCCCACATTATTTAGCTGATATTCATCATCCATTCTTGGGTATAAATTGGAGGAAATTTATATTTTATATTAAACCGTACTTCAAATTTTGGTATATCGTTTTGTGTTCTAGTTAGCGATTGGATAGCTGTCTCTTTAAGAATTTTGGTAAGGATTGATTTGTGTTTTTAAACGTGTATGTCAGTTCTGTGCATTGAAGAACAGAGTTTGGGTCCAACAATCACTGTCGGGACCACATGGTCAGCCTCATGTGGACCATCTAGTATCCCGTGGCCCCTTTGCTATCTCTAACTTACCTCCAGTCCCATTTTTGGCTGTCTTTTAAAGGCAATTTATTGGCAAGGGAAGTTAAGTGCAAAAGCAGGCAGCTTTGTGATATAGCTACTGGAAAAAGGCAACTCTCTAAATTATTGTCTGTACCAATATCCATTTTTCCATGCTTACCTCTGGAGTTCAATGTCAACAAGCATTTACCGAGCACTTTACCAAGTCGCAGGCCTTATCTGAGGCACAGAAGATCTAGAAGTGAACAAGACCGAGTCTCTGTCCTCTTGTGGATGTTCCCAGGTTACTGTGGGGACAATGGTAATTCAGGGTGATAAGTTCTATCATAAATGCCAAGTATTATGGGTGCACAGGAGAGACCTATTGTGATGTGTCACCAGAACGACCCCCCAAAAGGGTGTGGGCTCGTTCACCAGCACGACAGGGCAGAGGAGCTGTGGGGATTTTCTCAACCCCATTTAACTATTACCTCATGTTCTAGAGGAAGATTTTTTTTATTTACTACAATATGGTTTTTAATGGCTTGTCTGTTTGTGAAAAAAAAATCTGTTGTGGATGTTATGCAATTAATTTACCAATCATAAAATGCATTCCCAATTAAATAAGCAAAAAGTATCTATTAGCTCTGACCTTATGGAGAAAAAATGTCTCCCCTCGTATAAACCTCAGATTATTGAATAACCTTACCATTGGAATCAGTGTTCCATGACAGCAAACCAACCATTGATAAATAGCAACAACTTAACAGATGCTGAATGTATGAGTTGAGTAATAAAAGAAGCTTAAATTGTAGGTTTACTGGTTGACAAATGATAGCTTGACATGCCTCTGTCAAAATGACAGTGGTCACAAAGTTTCTAAGAGATAGCTGGGAGGATCAGCTCACAAGTTCAAGATCATCTATGCAGAATGAACACCACAGTCCTCACTGTGTACAGGTAAAATTGTCATTTGTGGCAGCCCCTTAACTCTCTTAAGAATTAGGATGCCTGTTTTAAGCAAATACAAAGGTCTTTAACTTCTCTATAGCATCACGTCTCCTGATTTTCTAAAAGGGTACTCAACGTGGACATGTGCAAATTGAGTACGTATCCTGCGCACACAGAATGGTAGAGCTTAGGGTTTCGGGAAGTAAAATCG
Organism: Choloepus didactylus; assembly: GCF_015220235.1. Classification (NCBI taxonomy): domain Eukaryota; kingdom Metazoa; phylum Chordata; class Mammalia; order Pilosa; family Megalonychidae; genus Choloepus; species Choloepus didactylus. The sequence continues at coordinate 9,092,109 of NC_051320.1, read as the reverse complement.
CCACCTCTTGCAATTAAAAGAAGTATGGAGGGAACATAGCATTTTGTCTAATGTGATGTCATGTCTGTGGAGAAAAATGACTTTCCATTTGCCCAAATTCTTATCAGAAATGATTTAGGCATTTAGGGTAATCTGTTTATTTTGTAAAAGTTACAGTAGGAAAAGGCTGAACTCAATTTCCTAAATTGTAATATTAAGATTGATTTTTTTCTTTTTTTTTTAAATGTGGTCCTTAGATTTGAGTAAGAAGAAAAATATCTTAGATCACTAAAAATAACCTTGCTTATCTGTTAAAACCTGGGGAGAAAAGTATCCTCCCCCCCCACCGCCGCCGTCTACCTCTTCTCTGACCTGTTCTATCACATGTCACTTGTAACACTTGTTTTAAATTTAATTTTCATATTCCTTCTTGCCAGTTACTCTTATCTCATGTGTTTACTTTCTTGCCCTAGTTAGATTATGAATTCTTAACAAATAGAAAATATGCCTTACCCTTTTATAGTTTTATTATACTGAACTAGTAACAAGTGCCTTGGAAAAGTCACTGAGATCTGTCAAATTTTTTAGATCTTAGAATTGAATGTATGATGACAAAGACTCACCATGAATGGATATCCCTTGGATTGCTGGCAGGTTGAATCAATATGAACACCGTATGTCAAAACGATCCACCATAGTGTTTCATAAACTAACATGCTTTCCACCATCAGTCTTCTAAGTTGAAAGCATCAATGTCTCTTGGTTATCTAAATGGATATTAATGAATTCTGTCTTCACCTTCTTGCTTCAAGAGAAAACCCACATACTGTGACCAAGGCCATATCTCCTCTAGGCCTTCAACTCACTCTCCCTTATCCAGGGGTCCAGAAGGAAATCAAACTCTCAGAATAAATAGGGGCCATGCCCATGCTCCCCAAGAGCTCCTTGTCTTTATCCACAAAGGTCAAGAGAGTTTTCCTCCAGACTGCACTTGCAGCCGCACCACCACTACCTGCCTACAGCCCTCCAAGCCTAGGTTCACTGGGCCCTGTCCACAGTTAGTTTCCTTTGGAAACAGACTCTGAGACAGAATTTGCATGCACACTGTTGGAGTGGGAGGATCTGCTCTTGGGAACAACATCTGTAAGAGGTAAAGGAAGTGGCACTGGGCAGAGGAAAAAGTTGACTACAATGCAATTGCAGTAGAAGCGTAAGCTAATCCTACTGAGAGCTTTAGTGCTGCAATTGCACTACAGAGTTGGCCCTGCCTCAAGGAGAAGGTGAATATGAGCTGCTCACGAGGTGGAGGGTGGAGGTGGGGGCTTTGGGTAGGTGGCTCTCTTGCTGCAGGTTATTCATAGGAATGGATTCAGCTATGATCCAAGAGCTTCCAACACTCTAAGCACGTGGGAGTAATGAGTGCCTCAGTCCTAATTGGGGGTAGGGGGTGGTGGCATACTACAGCATCCACTGCAGTCCCCTCCTTGCACAAGTCAGATCCGCTTGCTTCATATATTAAGTTTGTTGTCTGCCTACTCTCTGACCCAATTAGGTTCCTCTCATCTTTGCATAGTGCCTCTACTAATCTAGGTGGCTAACTCAGTGGCATGGCTCAGACCTCCATCTTGGAGGGGTCTGAGCCCCTGGTCACCAGGAGCTTCAGATGCCGTGGCTGCTACACTTGTCAATTTACCATCAAGTTCAGGACAGGAAGAACCAAGAGGCACCCACTTGCCCCATGTGAAATGGCAGCCCTATTGCTCCCTCCCAGGATGATCCCTCAAGGCAAGTAGCCAAAGTGACTGAGAGGCAGTCAGAGCATAAAGTTTAATGGGACTCTGACTGTGTCCCCTGGTGGAAGCATTCTCCCATTGGGAACCAGTGTCTTTAGACCCACAGAGCCAAGATGTGTGGGGAAAGGACCCCAATGAGCCTTGTCTGTCTTCAGAACCTCAGCCACACAGAATGTTTTATAAGACATTTCATTGGACCGGCAGATCCCCTTAGGAAAATGATCATGGGGACATCACTGTCCTGCCATGTGCCACACAGCCCAGAAGCTGTGATGGAGCAATGGGGTGACCTCTTGAAGGTGTGGTTGAGGTGTTAGCTTAGAGGTGATTCCCTGCCAGGATGGGGTGCTTCCTTCCGTGAGGCAATATGCACACTTAATCAATGATCATTACATGGTGCTACTTCCAGAGTGGAAGCACCTGATGGCTGGTTGTCTCCTCAAGAGATGGTGCCTTATTGGAGGAACAGCATTTATCTATTTTGCTGGCAGGTTGGATATTGGGCACTGGGAGTAGCTAAGTCAGCCATAGTGGGAGCTCTTGCTGTGGGCCTATTCAATGTCTCCAACCTTGCCTCTAAGGTGATTCCATCAGTGACCCCCATTCATTGTGCCAGCACTGGGAAGGCTGAAGACAGAGGGTAGCTGACAGCAACTGGAAAGATCATTCCATTTGGTTGTTCAATGCTTGGCCATGGAAGATGCTCTCTTGGCAGTGTTAATATGCAAGACAAAGGCCTTCACATTTCATCCCTGCTCTCACAAGTCCATCCACAGTCCTTTTCCTCAGACTTCCTTACCTCCTTGACCCTGATTGTCCAGCTAAACCATTCATGTCCTTGTCCATGACTAACTAGATGAGCCATTCACATTGCCCATGGGTCTACAGATTTTCTTGCCTTAGTCACATTTCTCTCCACCCAAAGCAGAAGTCCAGGTACAAGGATGGACCTGCTCCCTACTTTACCCATGGGGAAGATCATGTCTTTCTGCTCCTTGTACAGCTTTTTTCCCTCTATACCTGTTTCAGCCTAATCTTGGGCATCTCTCTCCTTCTTATGCAGATTGCTTGTAGGTCTGCTTGATGTGATGTCTTGGTTGATCTAATAGAATCCCATTCTTGATGCTCAGATCTGGCCTCATGGTTAGGGCAGCATCATTCTCAGCTGTTTTTCTGATAGCCTATAATTCTCTTTTGCAAACTTGGCCTTGCTCCAGAAACTGTGAGCCCATGTTATGATTATTCCATTGGATCTTGTCATAAACCCCATCAGTATCTTTTCCTACTGCAGATACCTCTAATACAAACCGTAGGGTCTACCAGGTTGTACTGTCCAAGCAGCAGGCTGCTTCAGGGCAGCCTGGACTTGCTCTGGGCCCATTCACAGCTGGCCACCTTTCTTGTCACTCAAGCATTGATCAGAGCAGTATCCCACATGTGGAATATGCTATCCCCCAAACCCAAAGAAATCTATTTGGCATTATGCTTCTTTCTCAGTGGTGGGAAATGGAGATGCAATAATTTGTCCTTTATTATAAATGGGGATACTCTGGCATTCACCAGACCACTGAACCCCTGAAAACTTCACTGATAAGTTGAGTCCTTACTATTTTTTAGGTTTATATTCTACCCTCTACAGCACAAGTGTCTTACAAAAGCTTCCAAAATACTTGCCACTTTTAGTTTACTCATTAACATAATATAATTTACCAATGTGATGTTTCTGTGGGATGTCCAGATGATCCAGTTTCTTCAGTCTGTATTAGGCCAGAGGGCAGCAGAGTTGGAAAAGCCCTCAAGACCATAGATATGTCTTCCTTCACTTTGGGGATGCTAACTTCTCCTGATTCTGCCTCCTGATGGGAATGGAAGAGAACATACTTTCCTTATCAATGATTGCAAAACATGTATCGGAGTCTGTATTATTCTGCTACAGTAGAGATGCTACATTCTGGCAGTGCCATTGCAATTGGGATTTTTACTTGTTTTAGTTTCATTTTTAGTTCAATGTGAACTACCAGGATCAGTCTTGTAAGGTCCAAACTAGTGAATTGAATGGAAAAATGATAGGGACCACCATCCCTTCATCCTCTGAGTTTAAAGAGTGACTGTAATCTTTGCCATCCTTTAAAGAATAAAATGTTTGGGATTTATTGTTTTAGTATAGGCAGGGGAAAATTTTAGAAGCCTTTACTCTAGGTTCCCACCTTTATTTGTTCATACCCCTCTGGTCAAGAAACAAGAATATGTATATGTCTGTTCCAATTACACATGCAGTGACCAGGAAAATGACCACAGGCAAATCAATGGAGCCAGGAAAACCACTGTGAGTTCGACCCAGACAGGAATCCATTTATGACTTGGCCTCCATATTCTCCCCCTCCAACAACGAGGCCATGATGAAGCTTCAGTCTCTGAGGATCAACTCAGACACTCTGTCCACCTGTCCTTGGAATGTTTGTGTTGTCCTTTTTCCCCAGGGTAGTTGTAACCCAGTAAATGGTCATAGGTCCTTATGGGAAGGATTGGGGGGCATCATTACTTGACTTGATGTTTCAGTGATGTTGCAGGTCTTCAGTCATTGGGTTCCAGGTCTAAGAACTGACTCAGGCCCAGAGACCTCATAAGGGATCCTGCCTTTTTATTGAGGTGGTTTTCCTGGCCTGTGTAGATATCCATTTTAGAATGCCCACTTCTCTGAGCCTTTGGATCACTTCCTTGTCATTTGCCATGACAGTTCTGGAATTTTTAATTAGCGTGGGCAATTGCTTCTCCTGGGCTTCCAAGAGTCAATTGAGCAGCATCTTCGTACCATTCCCAACTTTGACCGGGTGTTAAATCCTGTAACCTGGGAGATTGCTCCCATGCCAATAAATTTCCCTTACCCTTCTTGGTATTCTGTCCCTATTAATCCAGCACCTCCAGGATCCAATACATATGGACCTTTCCACAGTTTCTTTAGCATATGTTCATTTCTACCCTTACCAAGAGAAATTATGGTGTATATTGACCTTGGTTATTGTAAAGGGGGTAAGGGAGGGGTAGAATCATGTGTTCTTTTGAAAGATAAAATGTTAAATAGCAGTGATGAAAGCAGACATCCTTGTCATCTTCCTGACCTTAGGGGGAAAGCGTACAGTCTTTCACCATTTAGTATGATGTTAGCTATGATTTTTCATAAATCCCCTTTATCATGTTGAGAAAGTTACCACTATTTCTAGTTTTCTGAGTGTTTTTGCCATGAAAGGGTGTTAGATTTTGCCAAATGCTTTTATGATGTGGCTTATTTCTTTGTTCTATTTATGTGGTAAATTACATTGTTAATTTTCTTACGTTGCAACACCCTTACATTCCCGTGATACATCCCACTTGGTAATGGCATATAATCCTTTTAACATGCTGTTATATTCAGTTAGCAATATGCAATATTTTCTTGATGATATTGGCATCTACATTCATAAAGTATATTTGTCTGTAGTTTTCTTTTCTTGCAATGTCTTTATCTTGCTCTAATATCACTGCCTCATAGAATGAGTTAGAAAATATTCTCTCCTCTTGAATTTTTAAGAAAGAGTTTGAGAGGGTTGGTGTTAGTCATCTTTAAATGTTTGGTAGAATTCACCTGTGAAGCCATCGGCCCTGGACTTTTTTTCTTTGAAGGTTTTATATTATTGACATAATCTCTTTATGTGTTGTAGGTCTGTTAGATTTTCTATTTCTTATTGATTCAAATTTGATAATTTATCTGTTTCAAATATTTGTTGACATCATCTAGGTTATGTAATTTTTTAGTGTATAATTGTTCATAATATTTTCTTATAATCTTTTTTTGTTTTTTTAAGGTCAATAATAATGTCTCCATTTTCATTACTGATTTTTTTGCATCTTCTCTCTTTTTTTTTCTTTGTCAGTTTAGCTAAGGTATTATCAGTTTTGTTGGATCTTTTCCTACAACCAACTTTTGGTTTCATTCTGTTAAATTCAGGGTGTGTTTACTCTTTTATCTAATTCCTGAAGCTGTAATTTAGAGTACTGATTTAAGATCTCTCTTCTTTTTCTTATTTTTTTTTATTTTGGAATACTTTCAAATTTATAGGCAAGTTATAAAAATAATACAAACCTCTACATACAATCCTTACACACCCCTCCCACTCTACCCCCAAAATACTCATATCCACCAAATTTAACATTTTGCCACATTTGCTATCATTCTATCAATCCATCCATCTATCCATCTATCTTCCTGTCTGTCCATCTAGTTATCAATCCATTTTCTGAACACTTGAGTGTAAGTTGTAAAAATCTTGCTCCTTGAACACGTAACATGGCCATGTGCATTTCTTAAGAACAAGGATATTCATCTTTATAACAACCAAGCGCAATTTTCCAGTTCAAGAAATTTAACATTGACAAGAAGCTTACAACCTATATTCAAATTTGTTCCAATGTTCCACTAATGTCTCTTCGAGCCTTTCTCCCTCCCTCATTAGATCTTGTCCAGGGTCCCATGTCTTGCATTTAATTGTCATTGTCTTGTTAGTTGCTCTTACTTTTTTTTTAATTGTGAGAACACAAATACAATGTAAACTTCCCATCTCAACCACCTCTGAGCATACCCTTAAGTGGGATTACTCATATTTATACTATTGCAGTACTATCCCCACCTTGCATTACTAAAACTTTCCTATCTCCCCAAACAGAAGCCCTATATCCATTTTGCATTAACTCCTCATTCTTCCTACTCCCTGCTCCTGGCAGCCTGTACTCTAATTTCTCTCTATCAGCTTGTTTATTCTCCAATATTTTCTTTGCAGTTACCATGGGGCTTACATTTAACATCATAAATCTATTAAAATGTCATTTGCTTTGATACCAATTTAACCTCAATAGTATTTACAAATTATATTTCTTTATCTCTCCATTCCCCCACCTTTGTGTAGTTCTTGTCACAGATTACATGTCTACTATGTATTATGGGTCACACACCACTGATTTATCATTGCATTTTGTGCATTTGCCTTTTAGATCCTATAAGAAATAAAAAAAGGAGTTATAAACCAAAAGTACAACAGTAGTAGCGTTTATATTTACCCCTGTTGTGACCTTTGTCAGAGGTCTTTATTTCTTCATGTTACTTTGATCTATCGTCTATTGTCCTTTGTTTTCAACCTGTCAAACACTCTTTAGTATCTCTTGTAGGGCTGGTCTAATGGTGGCGAACTCTCTCAGCTTTTGTGTATCTGAGAATGTCTTAATCTCCCCCTCATTTTTTGAAAGATAGTTTTGCCAGACATAAAATTCTTGGTTGGCAATTTTTTGCTTTCATCACTTTAAATATGCCATCCCACTGCCTTCTTGCTTCCATGGTTTCCTGATGAGAAATTGGGACTTAATCTTATTAGGCTCCCTTGTACATGACTTGTGATTTTTAGTATTCTCTCTTTATCTATGGCATATGACAGTTTGATTATATGTTACAACAGGGGTCTATTTGGTTTTATCCTTTGTTGGAGTTCATTGAGCATATTGGATGTGTATATTCATGTCTTTTGTTAAATTTGGGAAATTTTCAACCATTATTTCTTTGACTATTCTCTCTGCCCCTTTCTTTCATTTTTTCCCCTTCTAGGACTCCCATAATGCATATAATTTTATGCTGGAGGGTGTCCCACAGGTTCCTCAGGCACCGTTTACTTTTCTTCATTCTTTCTTCTCTCTCCTGTTCAGACTGGATGATTTCAGTTGTCTTATCTTCAAGTTCATAGATTCTTTCTTCTGGCAGCTCCAATTTGCTGTTGATCCACTCAAGAAAATACCTAATTTCTGTGGTTTTTAGCTCTCTTTGGTTCCTCTGCATAATTTTCATCTTTCTGTTGATATTCTCTCTGTGCCCAGTTTATCGTCTTTCTGATTTCCTTGAGTTCTTTGTTCATGTTTTCTTTTAGCTCTATGAGTATATTTAGGACTATTTCTTAAAAAGCTTTTGTCTGATATGTCCCAGGTTCAGTCTTTTTCATTGACAGTTTCTAATACTTTACTCTTCTCCCTTGCCGTCACTTTCTGTTTCTTTGTATGTTTTGTAACCCTTTGCTGAAACATGGGCATTTTGACATTTAAATGTGCTACCACTGGAATTTTACATTCTGAGGCATCTGTTCCTTGAACTTGTGTCCAGCTTGTGTTAAGACAGAGCTTTCCTCTATGCCAGGAGCTAATGAAAAAGGAGAGAGAGGTAGAGGTAGAGGTAGAGGGGAAGGAAGGAAGGAAGGAAGGAAAAAAGAAAACACTTTTCCTAGCTTTTGTAGACTGGCCTGTGTAAGTGCTCTTCCCCAGGGCTTATCCATACAATGAGTTTAGAGAATAGCTCCGGGCACATATTGTTTGTCTGTCATTTTGTTATTGATTACTAAGAGTTCTTTATGTATTGTGGATACAACTTCTTTTTCAATACTTGTATTGCAAATACCTTCTGCCACTCTGTGGCTTGCTTTTTTCACTACCTAAATAGTTCCTGTTCAAAACTGCTTTTGAATAGTATATTATACATGCAGAGGAGTGTACATATCGCAAGAGTAGAACTCAATGAATTTTTACAACCTAAACACACTTGTGTATATTGGTCAAGAAACAGAATATTGATAGAAAGCTCCCCTTACTGGTGTCTTTGATGAATTAATGTTTTTAATTTTAGTGTGCTCCAAGTTATCAGTCTTTCTCTTTACAATTAGTGTTTTTCTTGAAGTGTTTAAGAAATTTTTGCCTATGCTAAGATCATAAAGATGTTGTCTTATATTTTCTACTAGAGCTTTTTTTTTAAGCACATGTCTAAATCCATCATCTTTCTGGAATTGTTTGTTCTATATATTATGAGCTACAGGCAAAGACACATTATGTATCTATAAAATGACCATACATATGTGCGCCTATTTCTGGACCATCTATTCTGCTCCATTGGTCTATTTGATTATGCTTATGCGAATAACACACTGTCTCAGTGCTATTGTTTTATGATAAGCTTTGACACCCAAAACTTCCAACTTTGTTCTTCCCCAAAACTGTCTTTGCTATGCATCCTTTTCATTTCCACAGAAATTTTAGAATTAACATGTTAATTTCTAGAAATGAAAAAAATCTTTGGGGTTTTGATAGGGATTGCTTTGAATCATAGATCAATTTAGAGAGAATAGAAATTTTGCAGTACTGAGTCTTTTATGCTGTGAATATTTCTCTCTCCATTTATTTAGGTTTTCTTTAACATTCTCAATTAGGCTTTCCAGAAGTTTTGCACACCTTTTGTTACTTTTATTCCTAGGAATTTATCATTTCTGTGCTCTTGTAGTTTCATTTTATAAAATTTCTTTTTCTAATTGCTTTTTCCTAGTTTATAAATGCACAATTAATTTTTGAATAGTGATCTCATTAAATCTGCTTCTTTATTTAAAAATTTTATTTGTAGATTCATTTGAATTTTCCTCATACACAATCATGTCTCTGTGAATAATAATAGTTGAATTTCTTCTTTTCCAATTATCATACCTTTGTTTATTTCTGCCAATTTACTTAGTTAAAAATGTTTTTGGCCCCTTTCATTGAGTCTATAGCATTCTGCCTAAATAGAGGAAATCAGTGGAAATAACTGCTCTGAAATTTCCTTGAAAATACTGAGGCATGAAAATGTTGAGGCATGTAAATGGTTTCCTTGGGCTCAGCAGTTCAAAACCTCCATTTATTTTTCTGTTTTATTCTCTTGGGGATGTGTAGTCAGAATGTATGTATTGCTGAAACTGTGTTTTAAAAATCTTACATATTTCTGGTAACTTTCATTGAAAATTTATTAAGGTAGAAGATAAGCTGAAATACCGGTTCTGTGCTTATTGGACAGGTGCTTGGAATTTACCATTTCGTAATTTCTTTGTAGTATTCTCTGAAAACTGATGGGTCAATGCTTATGACTTCTAAATCATTTTTAATGCAAGATTCAATTGTATGTTGTCATCAGAGAAAATACCATGTCAACTTAGAATTCAATTTTCTTAATTGAAACATTTCTTAAAAATGTAAGCAGAAAGTTTCTCTGATGTAAAACTATAGATCTTTTCAAGATATTTTAATAACATCAAAACCACAAATATGAAATATGGTCTTGAGAGATATTTGGTGCACTGATAAAGTTCCCGGGAGGGCTCTGGATGTTTAAAGCAACAGTTTGATTGAATAGAACAATAAATGCAGGGCTGAGTGTGTTTTTTCTCTTTCTTTCTCATCTACTAGAAAAATATAGATAATAGAGCTCATTTTTTTCCTTAACATTTCAGAGCTCCGCAGATGGGAAAACACAGCCCAGTGGAAATTATTTCTGGCAACCTTGAGAAGATATGTTAGCATTTTGTGGCATTTCTTTTAGTGACATGTAAAGCACGGCTCTCCCTCATCGCAGTGTCACAGTGAAGTGTCACAATAAAGCCAAAATAGTGTGCCCTCAGGGAAAACTAGGGGAAGGGACCATTTTCCACACCAAACAAAGGGTAATATTTATCATAAAGCCTTTCATTTCAGCTCCAAATGCTGCCTGGGCCGTGGCTATTTTGCAATGGAGAAATGCACAGAATGTGAGATTTAGAGCAAGCGTTATGTGTAGATCTAATTTATGTAAATATAAATAATGTGTAAAAATTGAAAGTGTTTGTGGACATGCATGAATAAATCTACATAGCATGTCAGGGAGAGGATGTGTGTGTTACATAGCGGTGACCTCAGTCTAGGGTTGCAGGAGTGCAAAAGCGCAGAGCCCAAGTCACGGAACTCCATCGTTACTGATTTCTGCCACTGCCATTTCTACTGACTGTTTCTGTCAACAGCACACATGTTAGACCCTTTATCCTATCCACAACAGATCAAATTGAAATTATTATCTACATTTTATAGATGAGGGATTCAAGGCTACAATTTGATGCTGAAGTTTACAAGGCTCATATTATTTAAGGTACTTCACATACCCCTATTCACAAATACAATAATGTATTTTGAGCTATACTTGTAGTTTCAATAAATCCTTACATATTCCCTTCATCCAACACTTGCACAATTGTTAGGTGGATCCAAACATGGAACTTTATTTTTATTGCCATTAAGCATCATCTCATTAGGTTCATTCCATTGCTCTGGTCTATGGATATTTTAATTACATTTTCCAACATGTTTTCATGGCTGCAACTCAGTACCATCTTCTGATTTAATGAGTGCCCTGTATACCCCCACCCAAATCACTGCTTTGGGTAAGGCCCAGTGCTCAGCATCTTTTTTCCAGTTAAAGAGTTTGCTGATTATCCAGTTGTCAAATGCTTCTAGAAATTGTCCAGATTCATTTTTCAGGCATTGGGGCCTGGCAGACTTGGATTCAGATATCAGCTTCACCAACTACTAGTTGCATGATTTGGGGAATCATTCTTGTCTTTATTAGTAAATTAGGATAATATTAGTAAGACAAAGTTTGTAAGGATGTTAAAAGTGCTATGACTTCAGTCCCATTCATCACTCAACCATCAAAAAAAGAAATGGCATTTATCTAACTAAGCAGTTCTTTGTTAAACAACTAGCCACCCACCCCCAACCTGTGGTATCATTGATCAATGTTACCTGGTGTTGAAAAAAATCTTCATTTTAATAAAATTTCTTAGCCTCTTTCCCAATATTGGTGATATGATTGTATCACTATGGTTTTTAGACCACTTTCTCTTCCTGCTTTACTATATGAAGGACTTTTGCCAGGTGCCTCTCCCATTTTCGATAAATCATCTTGGTTTGGGATAATGGCTTGATGATTTTACTTGTATATTTTCTGAACATTTTTGGTGGAAATTCACTTGATTTAGGAGACTGACTCATTTAGGGAACTTCTTGAACTCTCTTCACACACAGGAATTTTATTTCTCTTTGATAGGTTTCTTCTACCCCTTCCATTTCACAGATCATTCTCCTGAAAAAGAAAGCAAATGTGAGGTTAGTTCTGATTCTCTATATTCTATGCCATTACATAAGAACTCATATGCTGTAGATCTATGTTTTCCATGAACAATCTTCCGTGTTATGTTTGTTTTTGACAAACCAGCAGGCTCAGCTCATGTGGGCCTTCACATTCTTTATAGTCTCCTTGCAAAGCCATTCTAGTCCACATAGTCATCTTTAGTTAGAGTCTCTGTTTTTCCACCTTCTGTACATGTTCACTTTAAATTTGGGTTCATCAGAGAAATGTTGTGAACTTAGAAATGTTTACTTAGGAGTTTCACTCTTCTCTTTCCCATCAGGATAATTTACAATTGGCAGTTTTTAATAATTGTTTAGAGCTCTCTAACCCTCCTGAATAATTGCCTTCCAGAATCTTATTTCATGAAGAGAGTAACACTATTTTATCCCTGTGAAGTTTTTGAAATCTAGTCTTCTAAAGTCCAGAATACATGTGTGACTATGACCCAATGATTTCCATGAGCAAGCAACCATCTTTGCATTGATTCTAAGAGAACAATTCAAGGTCTTTTGCCTGTTTAAAAATATTACTTAGTATTCAATTATCTTTAGAGATAGAATAAATAATAGTTTGTTATTCCTAGTCTAGGATTCTCTCCTCAGAATCTTTCCAGCTAAAGTTTCTGCATTTTTCTTCTAAAAACGTTTAATAAATCTCCTGCATAGGCTTACTGTTGGCTAAACCCTCTGGTCTTCATAGATCTTGCCAAGAGAATGTTTGTCTTCCTTCAACCCACAGGGCGATCTGCATGAATTCCAAATGGATTATATGTGGGAAATCTATTCAGATTTGATTCCTTAATCAGATTCTGCCAAGGGCCAGCCATAGGAGCATTTCTAAGTACAACCATATGAGAACAGGAGAAAGGATAAAATGTTGCTCATTTTCGTGAAATCCAATCTTACTTTTCCTCCTTTTATTTGTTTGTTCTATGTGCCAAATGGGTGAGAATCAAAAGGCAGACTGCCATGTAACATCTTTTCACTTTTTCCTTTGGTGACTGGTGATCAACTGATTGGGTGTTTATAGCCTACCCGCTCCCTTTATGCCCTGTTTCCTTCAAGTTGAAGCCTGTCCATGCAGCCATCTCAAGTCTGGTGCACACTGGGACAGACATAAGCAGTTTCAGTAGCAAACAACTATTTTTAAAACCTTGTGATTTATCCCATACTGAACACGTTTCTTTTTTAAAATCTGGTGGTATATTTTTCGCATTACTTGTTGCTTAGGATTAGCAAACCAGCATAAATCTTGTTTCAGATCTCCCCGGGTATTTAGTCTAGTGCCAAGCAAAGCACAGATTAACATATGCTTACCCAGGATTAAGGATAATGTTTTAAAAACTCTTTGGATAGGCAGTAAAAGTGTATCCAAACAGTTCAAGGGATTCAACAGATGGACTCTTTTTGTTTGTGCCAACAACTAACCCTAAAAAAATCTTTGTTCCAAGGTCTTTGGGTTATACTTTCTTAAAAGTCAAATGCCAATGAGCAGTTGACACAATTTGATCATGTTTTCAATTTGCCTCCATCACTGCAGTGCTGCATATGATTGCTCCATGGTGAAGAAGAGGAGAGCAGAGGAGCAGGCTTTGGGTGTCCCAGTCAACAAAAGGAAATCCCTGCTCATGAAGCCCCAGCACTACAGCCCACATATGGACTGCAAAGAAGAAAAGGATGACAGGGCCGAGACAGAGGAAGACACCAGCCTCTTGGAAACAAATGAGCTCTCCATTGCAGGTAGAGAGGAAGAGGGGCCCAAGCGTTCCCTATTCCCTGGGATGAAAGACTTCGTCTTAATTTATGCAGAATGCATGGTATGAATGGTTGCACCAGTATCTTCCGATTTGGAAGCAAAATTGAAGTTAATTTATTTCGCTCATCATCCATTTATTGAGGACCTCATTTTTATTGGACACTGTTTAGGGTGTAAAGACAAACAACACAGAGTCCTTGCCCATAGTCCATTTATGAAAGCATGGGATTCTGCTGTGCTTCCTTTTGAAGAAAATAAAAGATGCTAAATGTTAAAGTCGATGGGTATCTTGGTTGACAACGCAATAGCGTGTCTACTTCTTGAAGGAACCCTTCAAAACCAAAGACGTATTTAAGCTTTAAGATTTCTGTTGCAAGATCGTATCCCTTATAATGTGTTGATGAAATGTTTCATTTTTATTTTATCAACATATATAGTGTTAGAATGTTCAACCCAAAATATAAGTAGTAATAATACAACATGGCCCATTGCAGTGAGTCTGTGGTCATATTGTTTCAATAGATATTTTTTAATAAATACTCATAGCAATGGACCATAGAAGGGACTAAAATTGAAGCCAACAGGAACATGATGTGTTATAGAAAATGTGTGAATGTGCTCATTATTTTCAAAATAAATACTTTCTAGGTACACATTTTCATTAATTAATTTATTTTCTCACTCATCAAACACCGTTTGCATGCTAAGTATAATTTAGTAACCATTTTGAAAATTTTAGGGTACATTTCTCCCAAGTTTACAGTCCCTGACTATTCCATTGTCTCTAGCACTAAGAATATCTCTGAACACTTTGTGAGAGAAGCTAAAATCAAGAGATGTGCAAAATCTCTCCAAACTTTATGAATAAAACAAAGAAATAATATCTAAAGCTTGACTTATTAGATAATGAAATTTGCTGTAGATGTGTTCTGTTAAATTTACAGAATATGTTTTATGAATATGATTTTTTTATGGAATCAAAAAATATGAAATAAGTAGTTGCTTGAAAAGATGTGTAGATTATATGAACAAAAGGTAACTAGATTATTAGACCATTAACATTTAGTGTATATGGAATGATAATAATAACAATATGTATTAACTAGAATGATGTAGAAGCATATTGACTGAGCACAAATCTCAGATCACAATCATCATAAATCCAATAATCTCAGCTCACACGTAGTTTGAGGTTCTGTAGTTAAAACAAAGTTGAACTCTGATTTGACAGTGTTTAAGTACATTTTTTAGGTTTTCTGCATTTAGCATATCACTTTGAGGCTTATAGCTCATCTGTAAATTATAGTCATCTTGGCTTTTTTGTTTGTTTGCTGGTCAGTTTTATACATTGATTTATGTCACTTGCAGGTGGATTCCAGTATCCTAGGGAGGTCCTTGAATCAGTGTGATTGGACTTGAGGTGTGATCCATCTGGCTGATTTTAATTAGCCAAATCTTTGCACAAACAGGCATACCTGTGCATCAATACATCCCTGTAAGCACCATGAGGAGTTACAGGGCTGTATCGGGTTCACTGGTCCCCAAGCATCTATCGTAGTGGTGGATCTTTTTAGATGTTTCATTTTTACCAAGTGAATAGATTCAGTTATAACCACTGATGGACATCTGTCTGTAGATTCACAAATATGAACTCTTTTTATATTTAATACTGCTGCTGCTGCTAATAATGAATATGCTGAAATTACACAGCAGTAGTCATTATTTTTGAGTTCTTAATATTTGCCAGGCACATAAATTAGTATCATTTAATCCACTCAACAATGTCATGAAGTATGTATGATTATGATCACAGTTTTGCAGATGAGATAGTTGTGGACCAAGGAGATTTAGCTGCAGGTTCTGGAAGGACAATGACTATGAAACAATTGGAAGGACAAGCAAAATAATTACTTCCCAGATAAGCTATGCTCCAACTTTCTCCATGCTCCAACCACCTTCAGAAAGCAGACTGGGCAAAGTTTCTACAATGTCCGATCACAATGTCACAGTTCCAGAAATAGCAGGTCACAGATGCTCCCGTACCTGGTTGAAAGGAGCAAAGATTGTAAGTTGCCCTTCAGACCCCTGAGTGAGCCCCCCACCCCCAGCCTGTGGAAAGAATGGGATCAGACATAAAACCCAAACACTATGTAAGGAATTTGCATCTATCCTCTCTTATCACCTGGGTACTCCAAGTCTTTAACTGGCCAAGTGTGTGCCCAATTGTATCTATAGCTGGGCAGCTCACAGCACGGGAGAGGGTATAGTCGTCATGAGCTTGAATCCTGGAAAGTTTTTATTCTATTCCTTGGTACAAACAACACCCCTTACCCTCTACCAGCTGTCTTTCAAAGAAGAACAAAGCCAGTGTATGGAATTCCTAGCAGCATATGCTGGGATTTGCTCATGATTTGGGGAAATCCGTCACTGTGATAGAGGCTCTAAAGGCTGGGTTGATACTCCTAACACATATTTATCTTTTGGCAAATATTAAAGAAGGGATAAGCCACTCCAGATTCAGAACTTTGAAAGAGGAATTCATTTTTCCAGGGCTTTTCGCCTCAGAAAAATTTACATATTCAAGAGGACTGGAAAGCTCTTTTATCTATGAAAGTAACTTAGATATTTACAGAAACAGAACAAAAAACCAGTTATACTAAAGGAGTCCAACTTAAACTCAAAATGTGTTATTTCCAGAGGATGTTTTACTTAAGCTATTTTGATGCAGAACAGTTGATATTAGGAAGACTCCATTAGTATGTACCCTATAGGATTACCAGACTTTTCAGCATAGAGACCTTGGATTAAAGCAAATCAACAAATGTGAAGTTTTACTTATCAGGCAAAGCATTTTTCTTTTTTTACTCATGTGTAAGGAAAACATCCTTCCCTGCTCCAGCCTTGCACACCACTCCCCCCACCCCCACTTTGAAATGCACTCAGGAAAAGGGGAAGGGCTGTACCAGGTAAATGTCTAACCATCTGACTGTAACTAGCTAATTGTCCCCCCCAGAGTTGACTCCAGGAATTTTTTGACATACTGTGGTGATGTTTTGTAGGTTGTGATCTGATTATTAGTCTTTTTGTGGTGTTGCTCTCATATATTTGTTTTAACATCTTCAATGTATAATGTAAGGATCATTGTTCATTGACACACAGCTGCCAGTTGTATTCTAGTATTTCATATTCATCACCCCTTTGAAAATCTCCAAACTTGGGGATTTGAGAGCCCATTAGTATTCTTAATATGTTTTCCTAAGGGTGACTGTATTTTGTTGTCTCATACTTCAGGTTAATCATCAGCCATGACATTTTACAATACTAGGCTTTAAGACCTGGGGGTGGCATAAGACAGAGAGTGCAGGGTTTGGGAACCTCCAGATCTGGTTCTGGACCCCAGCTCCACCCTGGAGGGCTGTGAGATCTTGAGCAAATTCTCGGCAACTTAGACCCCGGGTTCTAGTCTGTAAAATGGAGTAAAGTGGACCTTTCTTGCAGTTTTCATGACGATGAAATGAAATAAAGACCCGAATACCATGCCAGGAGCAAAACATTTGGCAAATGCTTATTTTCCCAGGCAGGTTCGCTGAGTCACGCAGCGCACACACCTCCTTTTAAAGACACGGACCCTAGACCAGCGGAGACCACCCCCCCCCAAGGCAGGCAGTGTGGAGCGGGCGGGGACCCCAATCTCCGCACTTCAACCCCCCAGAGGTTTTCCCACCCCGTTGTGCTGCCCCTCCATGAGAGCTGGGGTGACATCTGATTTGGGGGCGCAGTTGCCAAGTGCCACACTATGCGGGAATGGGTGGCGACAAGGTTGGGCCTCCCTTGTGACTCAGTTGTTCCAAGCAGCCCGAATGAAAACCAGGCCCCGCTGCATCTCTGGCCCATCAACGTCCTCCACAAAAGCATCTGGGCTGGGAGGTAGAGAAGTATCCTTTCCTGAACACCCCGTTTGTTGTCTTTCTGTGGACAGCCCGCTGTCAGGGCCGTGTCCTTATCCTTATGTGCAGAGGAAAAAAAAACAGGCTCCAAAGCGTCAGTAGCCAGTCTCAGCTCGCAGCAGCAGGACCAGAATTCAAACCCAGGTCCCCCGGAGCTAAAGGCAGGGCTCTGTTCATCACTTCAGCCGCAGAGGCGCAACATGTATCACCCCGCCACCGAGGAAGATGCAAACCTGCCTGCAGAAAGAAACAGACGCAAAAAACCAAAACCAAACCAAAGCAAAAAACAAAAACGAAATCCCCACCTCGGAGCCCATTACAAAGCTAGGAGAAACTCGCCCCTTGGGACAGCTCGGTCAGGTTCAAATACAAACAGGGCTCTTTTTTTTTCTCATGGTGGCAGTGAAAGCCCGGGAGGGGGTGGCGCCACGGAAAGTTGGGACAGGTTTGCAAGGCCTCCCTGGAAACCAGCAATCACATTGCACGTCGCGCGGAGGCACCTCTAGCGGCGGGACTCCTCGTTTTTCTCTGAAGAATAATTAATAAATATTTTCTTTTAACATATAACAAACAGTTGAACCAAACAATTATGTAAACTGGAAATGACCCAAAATGCTGGCAGTTTGGCAGCGGCGCGGGGAGACGCACTGAGGAGCGCACGTGCGTCCGAGCCCCTCCTCCCTCTCTGGTGATCTGCACTTAATAGGAATATTTTAAACTATGTAGCTAAGCAACAGAGGTAATTGTTGCTTTCTAGAGCTTTTGTTAGCACTCTAACACAGCCCAAATATGCATAATTAGGTATAATGTCTATAAATCATTATTATACGCATGTGGGTAGTTAAGTGGAGTGAGAGAATAGTTCAATGAATTGAGCATATTCACTGAAAATGCTTTTTATTTGTTTTCGGTAGTTCGGAATACTTTAAAATGATCATAACCCTTTACGCTCTTTCTTAATAGCCAACCGTGATATTGAGAAAAACTTCATTTGCATTTTAGACTATGTTTAATTTATTATTTAAACCTGGAGTTCCTCTGATATGAATTCAGGAGAGGATAGACCATCTTATCAAATATTGTGTGCTTGTTTATCCAGGCTCTCTTCTAGGAAGTAAAATGTTAAATTTTTCAGTTTACGTTGAATAGATCCCAACAAAAGGCTGCACCCTATAATCAGCATTATTTAAAGGGGCTAGTGTTGTGACTAAATTCTTCCCTTCATCCAAAAATGCTTTTAGTTACTATGGCAATATTTACTTGATCCTGGCAGTCCAGTGTTGATTTAGGGAGATAATTACCAGAAAGGAAGATGATGGAGATGTATTTTGGAGTGTCCTTGTCAGAGACAATGTTTATAAAAAATTAAATGAGACAAAAAAAAAAAAAGCACATTGTCTTCCAGTAGAGACACCCCTTCCTCCAGCCCTTGCAGCAGATTTCTGAGCAGCTCTGGCTTTTCTTCTACCCAGAGATGTTTATTAACACAGAATGCACTTCACTTGGTGTCTTTAACAGTCTTTTAAGGGGGCTTATTATTTATGTTTCCCACCCCCACTCTTGCCACACTGCCTTTTGAGACACAGGGATGGTCCTTATTATTATCATTATATAGTTTATTGTCCTAGTGAATGTCAGAAGGAAAATGGCTGGGCTGCTGGGGCATTTCACATGTCGAGCTCCCAGATCACTCTGGGTGCCTGGGCCACGTGCAGGGTCACCTAGGCACTGGTCTCTCCGCTGTCACACACGCCCGGTTGGTGTCTTTGCATTGGGATAGGCTGGTCACGCATGTGATTTATCACCCAAGTAGAGCATTCCCAGCAGTCGTGGGAATGACAGAGGGACCCCAGGACAGATTGGCACCTTCTCCAGGCCACAGAGATTCCTTGATGGTCAAAACTCCAGTTGACCCTGTTCTGAATTCATCTAGTTAGTGTTCAATGTCCTGCAACCATCTCCAGGTCACGCATTCATTTTACACAAATGATGCAAAAAGCACACCAGGTAATTCATTGCTATCTGATATTTTATTCGATCATGCTAATTTTCCCATTTACTTATGCTTCCCTCAGCCTGGAATTTCAGTGTGACAATTACCAAAGTGAATAGGAAGTCTTGAAAGCTTCAGCATCCTTATAGTTATCATCTCGATGTTGATTTATTTTGTATTTTAGCTAACATTCCATGACATCTGAAAGTACGTTTTTGAGAGACTGGAGGGTAAAGAATATAAATCAAATAAGCTTCAAAAACACATTGCCATGCTAACAGAAATCTGATGAATATTTTCTTTCTTATATATAGTATTATGTGCATTTGATGTCCTTCTGGTTGGCTAAGATTGGGGAATCTGAGAGGTACAGCAAAAAGAATATCACATTTACCACTGTATGATTAAGTGTCTACTTCTGGTCTTGATCAGTACCCTAGAAACTTTTAGCTCATAATATTTGCTGGAAATTCTAATAGCTCACTTTTTAAATGGCAATTCTCAAAATATTGAAGTTTTGTTTTTTTTAAGAGAATATATTTTTCTCCTCAATGTTTATAAAATTGATAGAGACCATATATTATGTTATGTGTATGTGTGTATATGTGTATGTGTGTGTGTACAACTGGTGTCAGTTTTTAAAATTAGTGCGCTTGTAAGTTCATAGGAAAGTCATGCAGAAAGTACAGAGCTCCCATATACCCTCTCACGCACAGTTTTCCCTATTAATAACATTTTGCATTGATGTGGAAACTTTGTTACAGTTGATGAACCAATATTATTTTAATGAAACTTTGAACACTATTCCATAGTATACATTAAGGTTCACTCTGTCTTACAGAGTTCTGTTTGTTTATTAATTTTTTCTGGTAACATATAATCAACATAAATTTTCCCATTTTAGCCACTCTCAAATATACAATTCAGTGGTCTTAATTATATTCACAATGTGGTGCTACCATCCATTACCAAAATGTTCCATCCCCCCAGACAGAAACTGTGCACCAATTAGTGTTAGCACCCCATCCCCTACCTAACCGCAAGTGTCTGGTAACCTGTGTTCTATTTCTGACTCTATACATTTGAATATTCTAATTATTTCACATAAGTGAGATCATGCAATATTTGTCCTTTTGTGTCTGGTTTATTTCACTCAACCTGATGTCTTCAAAGTTCATCCATGTTGTAGCATGCATCAGAATTTCACTCCTTTTTACGGTTGAATAACGTCTGCATACACACACACACACACACACACGCACACACACACACACACACACATATATATATATGCTGGTGCCATTTTCTTAACATATTTTTGTTCTTGTTTTTAAAAGTTGGTTTGCTTTTTTCATAGAAGAAATCATGATAAAACCTATGGATGAGACCCTGTGTTCAGCTGCACAAGAAATCTCCAACAGAAAAGAAGACAGATACGCTAGTTACCAAGAGCTTGTGGTCAAATCTTTAATGCACTTGGGGAAATTTGAAAAAGATGTGTCCATTCAGACCCTCAGTGACAACTTAAACGACAGCGGCATCCAGTCTTTGAAAGCAGAGAGTGACGAGGCAGACGAATGCTTTATGATTCATTCTGACGACGGCAAAGACAAAGTCCGCGACGGCGGGCTGCAGTACTGCTCCTCAGATGACAGTGACAGCAGCTCTGGAAGTGCAGAGAACAGCTGGGACAGTGGCTCCAACTTCTCAGAAGAAACCAAACCGCATCGAGTCCCAAAGTATATTTTAGTGGATAATAAAAAAGACTTGTTGGAAGTTCCAGAAATAAAAACTGAAGGTGAAAAATGTATCTCTTGCGAGAACAAGTGTGACTCTCGGACAGACAGGAGAGACTCACGGAGTGTCCCCATGGAAACCCTGGGGGGCCGAGGCCAGCCTTCGTTCCCCGAGAACGAGGACAAGGACAACGAGGGCCTGTCAGCCATGACCGAGGAGGAGGCCGTTGACCTGGAGAAAGCGAAAGGGAACTTGAATTTGCTGGAACAGGCGATCGCTCTGCAGGCTGAGCGAGGCCGCGCTTTCCATAACACCTACAAAGAACTGGACAGGTTTCTGCTGGAGCACCTGGCAGGAGAGAGGAGGCAAGCCAAAATGACTGACATGGGTGGAAGACAAATCTTTAACAGCAAACGTAAGACACGTTTACATTTATTTTAGAATAAAATTGCTTTCAGGTTTGCAAAAGAAAATTAGTTGGATTTGATTATTTCTTGCAGATAGCTTTTAAGTGAACACTCATCACAACCAAAAGCAATGTTCTCCAAAATACCGCTCTAACTTCCCGTGCTCCCTGTTCATGTGGCTCTGCTCTTAAAGAGAGAATGCTAGAATTAAAAAAAAAAAAAAAAAAAAAAATTCTTACCCAAGCCTTCAGATAAGTCGGGTAATTCTAAAATCGCTTTGGTTATATCAATAATGAGACTTTAGGTGATAACATAAGTAAAGTCACTATCACATAATTTATTGTCCAGTCTAGGACACTCTTGAGTGAAAGGGAATGGTATTAATAATTTCTTGGGCATAACAGGTATGAATGGGGACTCTCCCAGCACAATAGGATATGAGGTCTTCAGAATATAAGCTCACCCTCCTTACGCAGCATTGTGCCCAGACAAATAAAGAAGAAGAGCCAGGCATGAGAGTTACACAGACCCCAAGCTCTGGCTCCTTATCGTGCAAACAGGTTCTGCCCTATAAAGCATTTCATCAGCATCTTTGTTTGCTCCAGCCGAGAAGAGACTTGCAGACAAAGGTGTGTGATGGACTGTCAGTGGGCCACACCTGGTCAGGTGCCAGCCCTGCCTTATCTCCAACACCCTCTCTGGTTTCCTGTAGACAGTGTGTTGAGGGGGAGTAGATGCTGGAAACCAACCATTTCAATGCAGTTTAGAAATGTGGTCCAAGAGAGGAAGGGCCTCAAAACCTCCTGTCGCCCTTCTCCTTTCTGCCCAATTCACATCCCTGCGAATTTCACTGGAATCAAATTTCAGGAGGTTTGCCTAGGGGTCTACCAATATTACATGCCCAAACTGATTTGAAAATTGGCCGTATTTTTGGATTAAATAAAATAGATATCCGGAAAATCACAGAACATACCAAAACTCATAACAGGCTTCTTTGACTCTTACAAAATGCAAACTGTAGAGCCCCCACCTTAAATAGCAGTAAAATTTTGTCACTTGTTAGAGATAAATGACTCTCCCCTCCCTGTGTCCTTGCATTTTCACTGTTGATTTCTCACTCCCTTTGCTATTTTCTCCTTCTGATCCTCCTCCAGTCTGGCCGTGCTTCCTATAACTTGCAGGATCCTTGGCTCCTCCCCCTTCTGCTGAAACCAGGCCCCCATATAATTGTATTACATGCAACCCTCTGTGCCCCATCTGCCGAGCCCCATCTAGAACCCGACCACTGGAGCGCACGGGGTCCCAGAGGCGCGCGCGCGCATAGCAGTATCCCGCCCTGGCGACGCCTGTCGCGTGGCGCAACCCTGCTCTTCGCACTCTCCCCGGTACATATGGGCCCCCCGAATCCCTGCGCGCGGCACTACCCCCGCCACCCATCCCCCAACACCAAATTTCACCTCTGGCAGCTTTTTAGGTAGCGGAATCAGACACATTATTTTCGCGCTCAGCACCACGTGTGCGCGTCACTCCTGGTCCCTAATGCCCTGAGAATCCCGCAGCCCCCCAGGCTGCTGCTGGGTCCCCTCTCCACAGCTTCCCGCCAGCTCCTGCTTGGCTCCACCCTCTGCCCATTCACAGCTTGTGGAGGTCATTTCGCATCTGACAATGCACGTCTGCTTTAAAGTTTAGCTACCTTCCCAATCACAGATAGGGACATTCCTAAATGAGGCCTCGTCAGTGCCGGCTGTCACCGCATCAGTATCCGTGTCAGGCCTCACCACTCTTATATATTTATATTACCTTTTATCTCACCCTGGACAATGCGGTACCAGAAAATGAAGCCCTGGGCTGTCTTCAGGCACCCGGGTGCAAGCTCCCCTCCCACTGCAGCCCCGCCAAGTTGGGCTGGGGGTCCTCTGTCCCCGCCTGGCTGTTTTTGGCTGCTCCGAATGCAGCCCCTACTCTTTGTATCCCCATTTTCTGTAAGTCTCCCTCACGACAGCTGCCTTCCAGGCCCCCTTCCGACTGCCTCCTTGTCATTTTCTACTCTCTGTGTCAGGCTATCAGCTTCTGTCCTGTCACGCCATGTGGACCCCACACGGCAATCCCTGAGTTCCAGAACCTTCCGGCCCTGCCCTACTTCCCGTTGGGTAGAAGTGAGCGTGAGGGACTGGCGCAGGCAGCGTTCCCGACCCTCCCCGGCCGTCACTCTTTCCCCAAGGGCAGGTTTGGTGTGTGACGGGCAGCGGGACACGAAAGGCCAGGGCCGGAGACCTCGCCGTACCAGGGCACAGGGGCCTCCCGGGTAGGCTGGACGGGTTCCTTGACTTTCTCATTTTCAGTCTGGCTTTTTCTAGGCTCTTTTAATTGGAGATGGCTTTGGCTTAAATAAATTCCTTCTTCTGTCTTCACTTTTGTTATTTCCTTTCGGAGACTGTTCCTCCTCCCGGATGGGCTGCCTCTCCTGAGATGTGACATGACAACTCAAAACCCTCCCTGCGTTCTGGCGCTCCCTTGCCGTGTGTCAGCCTTTGCTTAGGACACCAAGAACCGCTGGAAACATTTTTTTATGTTTCCACAGGTCTTGGCTGAGGGTTTTATTCAAGGCAAGGTGAGACGAATGTTCACGATGATAAAACAGAAGTGTCACCCCTGCAAGGCCACTGCGCTGAATGCAAAGGGAGAGAATAACCAGATGCTTGTTTCAATTGAATGTCTCTGCAGATTCGCCGCGACCCGAGAAGAGGGAGACCAAGTGCCCCATCCCGGGCTGCGACGGCACGGGGCACGTGACGGGGCTGTATCCCCACCACCGCAGCCTGTCGGGGTGCCCCCACAAAGTGCGCATCCCGCTGGAGAGTGAGTACTGGTGACCCCGAAGAGGGGCAGGCCTGGATGGGGGGGAAGGTAAAGTGCTCTCTCCCCATGTCTAGCTGTGTTCCAGCTCAGCCCTTTCTGGGCTGGGGGGCGAGGCCCCCGTAACCCAGGAGCGATCTCGGTTCAGAGCACCCTGGAACACGTGGCGGGCATCTCAGGACTGTCACGGAGGTCACCACCTCCCGCCACCCGCGTCCCCCTCACCCCGTGGGAAGGCGAGCTGTGTGACGTCATGGTGCACACCGGCAGCGCTAGAGCCCTGACCCAGAGCTGACTTTGGCCAGTCTTCCCTGCCCCCCACGCCCCCAGCTCTAAGCTAGGAAACCAGAGGGAGAAGGGAAGGGCCAGGTGTGGATGATTTCTGAACTTACTCAGAGACACGCATCGGTAGTTGTGCAAACTGCAGAGATGAGAACGCGCCAACATCACCCTTCTCAAAAGCAAGCCTTTGCAAACCACTAACTCTAACCAGCTCAGTGCTGTGCTGCTGGGTTTGAGTTCCTCAAATGGCCTGCTGTCTCACTCCACTCTACTCTTTGGCCAATAACCGAATAGGGCAGGCAGGACAAAGAATGAGCGTTGTGTCACTTAGCAAATAAAGAACACTGTATTCAGAACTTCACACTGGGCGGAGAAGAAAGAGGGATTTGACAAACACTGTTCTCCACCTCCTCTTGCAAGGAAAAGCACACAAATGCAAAAGAAGGCTCTGTGGGCATTGCAGTTTAAATCAAATGCAAGAAGGATAGTCTCTTTCAAGTTCAGTGTTAATCCTAACATGAAGTTTTGGGGAATTTAAATTTTGCAGTCCTTAAAGTGCTTGTCTGTTTCAGTCTGAATAGATATGGGGGGGAGGATGGTGGAGTATGTTAACTGAAGTCATCTGAATGAAAAATCGAGAAATCATTGCGTTGGTGTGTTATGCGTTCGCGGTACCTGATCCTTTTCTTTTGTGTGCTGTTTTGTGCTCAGTTCTTGCCATGCATGAAAATGTGCTGAAATGCCCCACGCCGGGCTGTACAGGCAGAGGGCACGTCAACAGCAACCGCAACACGCACAGAAGGTAACTCCGCCAAGAGGCAGGTCACTCTGCATTAAAGGAAAAGCGCGAGAGAAACTTCCCTCCACTGAACTGATAAACTAGCAAGGTGTTCTCAAAACAGCTGCATCACTGTCAGATGTCACCCCTTGAAACAGATAAGAACTGTCTCAGTGTGTGCAGAGTAAAAAACAAAGAAAACTACCTCATGCTTTTCTTGTTAGCAGCAAGTTAAACTCCCCCCAAAATGTTATATTTGAAGTTTCTTGTGTTGTATTATTCATTTCGTTATCATATTCATCAGTACAAAGAAAATGTTCTCTTGCTCTGAGACCTCACAGTAGATACTTCGCTCTTGAAAGTTGCTTATGGGTTATCTTTTCCCATCCAGTAGGCATTAAAAAGATACAAAAAGGGCTTTCAGTATGTGGTGGTTTTGACTATGAACCAGGCTAAGGATAGAGATAAATTCACTGAGATTGCAACTAAAATTTTACCAAATATCATAAGATAAGCCATGGCATAATCATGCTAATTTCTGTAGTTACAGGTTGCAATTCTACTCAAAATATTAAAAAGTTCAGTGTAATTTAGCCATTTCTCCCTTACATAATATTTTTATTTAAAACTTGGCTTGTTACCTGTCATCTCTGAGATGGGGTTGGGTGAAAAACATTGCTACTATGTTTTGCAAAATCCTTTGTGTTCTTTTAGTATGAGAATGGTGCTAAGTGAACTATTAATATGACTTAACATTTAGTGTGTGCCAGGTAGGCTGAGAGAGACATGCCGGAGAAAATTACATTATCATTTTAACTCAAATCCTCCCACTTTTGTTTTTTTTAAACAGTCTTTCTGGTTGTCCAATTGCTGCAGCTGAAAAATTGGCAATGTCCCAAGATAAAAATCAGCTTGATTCTCCCCAAACCGGGCCGTGTCCTGATCAGGTTCACAGGTATGAACCTCCCATGACGTTCCTGACACTATTCGTGTAATGCTGTCATGCAACAGGGGCTCATCCATCAGCACCAGTCTCTGGGTTTGACCTCACTTCTCAGCCACATATAGAGCCGTGTAGGCAGCCCGTTCAGGAGACTGGTCCATTACCTTATCACTTAGGTTAACATCTAGACCCTCCAGAAGTTGAACTTGAAATTAATCTATATGCAAATGTAGCATAATGTGGGTGAATTGAAAATAAATAAAATATGTAACATATATTAATCACAACTCTGTGTCAGTAAATTCAGCCAATCCCACTGGTCAGGTAAACTCTCAGTTATGATGAGTTAACCTTTCTGCCTCAAGAAATGCCATTATAAGTCATTCATATCCGCCCAATATACAACGGTATATATCCATTCTTCTGTTCCACATATATAGACAGTTCCTTTAAAACAAAAATCCCTTCCATGGATTGATAACCATTAATAAAGTATCTTCTTTTGGTCCTAGTAGTTTTCAGGTTCTTTACAGTTCTAGGAGTTTGGAAGAACTTATACTTCATAATAACAATGCAAATTTATTTGCATAAAAATCAAATATTTAGGAAAAGCAATTTTCGAATCAAGAAAGGTCTTAGTTGTTACTGAGTTGCTGAAATGCAAAATAATTATTAGGAGTTTCAATATTTTCAGGATATGACTTCCCTTAATATTTTACTTCTATATATTTAATTAAAAGAGTCAAATTTGACATTCAGGAAAAACACAGAAAAGCAAAGATCATGAATTACTGTACTAAATAATTAGGAATTAAAAATCTTAAAACAGAGCTCTTGGTTAGTGTTCTTTCTAGTTTCACCCTAAGTAGGTTACTTATCAAACATAAAATAACACAATTTCATTTTGCTTACTTCTTAAAAGTTAAGAATTGCCTTATATTAGAACATTTATGCAAGTTTAGAGGCACAAATCAAGTTTTTCATACAATAATATCAGCTAGTCATTCAATTATTTTCATGTAACAGCTGAAATGTCCCCTCCCCTCCATTCAAAGAACAACATTGAAAATTTGGTGTTCTGATAAGTCAGCCATATATTGATGGAAAACAGGGGAAAATGTATTTTTGAAATTGCTAAACTCTAAAAGGTATAGCTTTTCAAGTTCTCTGACCACAGGACCACAGCAGAATGACATTTGTGTCTCCCTTGACTAGAATTGGTGCCATACAAATATGGTCCCATTGCTTAATCCAAATACAATAATTCTAAAGGAATATTAAGTTCACATTTAGCTGGGATTGAGATAAATATATTGAAAACTATGATCACTGTAATACTGTACTTTTCAGTCATATTGAATTAATGGAAATTTTATAGGTGAAATATTGAAATACTTTTTAAAAGATTACTTATATCAACAGGAAACATACAAACTGAAAGTGGGGAGTCAGTGGGAGGGGTGGTAAAATGTCTAAGAAGAAATTCTCAATTCAGGAACCAAGTTTTTGGCATGTACGCTGTCCCTCTTAAGCATCACGTCAGCTCTACAGAACTGAACAGGGCTCAGCATTAGTTCTTCGGGGCAGAATGCAATTGCACTGCCTCACTAGTTAGCAGTCATGAATAGTCACCGCTAACCCAGCTAACAATCCTAGCCAGCAGAATGTATATGCCTTCTCAGTGCACTAACCAGCACTTACTGCTGCCTGGCACCTTTCTCTAAGGAGCTCAGAGCACTAACAAACATGGATAACGTATTCCTCCTGATGTCCGCATCACATAAAGAAAGGACCCTATGTTCCTATTTTACTGACGGGAGACTGGAGCAGAACAGGTGTGGCATTCCCATGGGCAGGGCAGAGCCTCCTGGTGCTTGGTCCTGGCACAAAGCCTGCTGCTCCATCGTGCCGCAGTGCCAGCTCCTCTCTAAGTGCAGGGGCTCTGTGGGGACCCCCGGCAGGGAGACATACCATCCATGTGCAGTGCTGATACGAATCTGCTCACCAGTTGTTGCATCTCATTTCTTTTGAACTCTTCCCCCTCTCTCTCCAGGACGAGCTTAGTGAAGCAAATTGAATTTAATTTCCGATCACAAGCCATCACCCCTCCCAGAGCCACGATGTCAAAAGAACAAGAGAAGTTTGCAAAAGTACCATTTGATTATGCCAGTTTCGATGCCCAGGTTTTTGGTAAACGCCCCCTCATACAAACAGGGCAAGGAAGAAAAACACCACCATTTCCTGAATGTAAGCCTGGAAGTCTAATACTTATTCTGAAAAAATGCGCCTTGTGAGTGCGTGCTTATGTGTGTGCGTGTGTATGTCTATTCAAATACATAATCTGCTACTCACAGCTGGGAGGAGAGAAAAATATATTACACAAAAATAAGTGTAATTGATTTTACACTGAAGTTGCACTGAATATGGTGAATACTTAATGGAGTAAATTATCCTACAATTATGGTGCCTTTGTTTAATCTAAATACAGTAATTCTAAAAGAATCTATAATGCATTTTTATCTGGGATTGGGATTAATATATTGAGAAATATTTTATAAAAATATAAAGCATAGTATAGTAATATAGTAATTTGTTTCATATTGAATTATGGAAATTCAATAGATAAAATATTGCAATACTATTTAAAAGATTACTTTAAAACATGTTACTGCAAAGGCATTCAGTCTGAAAGTGGAGGAAAAAGGTGAAACGTCTCAGAAAACACAATTCAAGAATCAAGTTTTTACTAGAAAAAAAATGTGTGGCATTGGAGATATTTACCCAAAAATGTAAGAATTAATACAGAGACATTTCAAATGTGTTACTATTCTAGAACACTAACAAAGTCATATAGCAGACCATAACTCAAGGTTGGAGTAGTCATTTTTCTAACACATTTCTTCATGAAGCTTTGAGTCATTGCATATTCTAAAGGAAAGGTGACAATGTGGACATTGTGAAGAAATGTGGGACGTGATTTCTGCACTGTGATAATCTAGTCATAAAGGAAGACTCTAAATAATGCCCCTAAATAATTCCCCCACTTAGTCCCCAGATTTTCTATTGTTATTCCAGGAAATCTCTTTGGTCTCTCACCAAGATATGCAAGCAAGTGCTCTTATGAACACAGAATATTTGCTTCATTATGGGATGCTGATCAACTCTTTCAAAGAGCTTGGAGGCCATATAAAACCCAGTGCTGAAAGAAAAGACTTGAAAGGAGTGCCCACATACGGGAAATACATTACTCTTAGGAAAATATTTCACTTATTCTTACCAAAAATAGGCCCCAGTCAACATAAATAACCACATAACAACTTGTTACATTATGGAGATATAAATTACACACACACACACACACACATACACACAGTGTTTTGTATATCTATCTAGCTACATATATATGTGTATACACACTATGCACACAGATACATACACACATACATATATGTTAATTCAAGGTAACTAGTTAATACAAGCATCCTATGTACTCATGTTATATGAATCATCATTTAAAGAATGTCAAACACTCAGTGACATTTACATATTCTCCTAATTATAGGAATAGTATTTGATAAGGTATTAAATGCTGGCTTATAGAGTAATAATCGGATGTTTGAAATAAACAATATGTAAAACAAAATGGATAGCTAAGTGCTTTTATATTATTTTACATTAAAAATCAGCATTTCTCCCATAAACTTGAGTGAAGTTTACAAACACCTCATGGAGATGAAAAACCTGTTCGATTCCATTTCTCAGTAAAGCCTTGGTACCCATGACAGAATCATAAAACCGAAACTCAGCCTTGATGACTAAATTGCCTTTTGGTTTACCTTGAGAACATGTTCTCCGTGTCTTTTGCTCATTGCTTGCTACCTGGACATGCAAAATGCCAGTTCATTAAAAGACCCACCATCCATTTAGATTCCAACCAATTGAATGAAGAACAACTTCTACTGATTTAAGTACAAAATAAACATGTATATCAAATAAATGAGATGTAACTCCATGTCTAAGAATAGATTGTTACTCTAGGAACAAACATAGAAAGGATGTATTTTTTCTTTACCTGCAATTAACCTGTCCTTACACTTACACAAATTTTAGATGTACATGTCTCAAGCCTCTGGGGGACCTCAGGGATTTCTCTAGTGTGGCTTTTATCTGCAATTTTTTTGTCACGAATGTTGCCAGCAGCCGTGCCCTAACACCTCAGTTGTGGAGATTTTGTCATAAGAAATGTAAGCACAAATACAAAAATAGGCATTCTCTCCCTGCAATCTCAGCATGTGATCTATGCCCCTCTGTTAAAGCCAATCCGAATAACCTTCATGTAACGCCCCAAACGAATAACGGATCGTGTTTTAATTCATTCGGCGCAAATTTTGATGTCCGAAGTAATATCTTAAAAACGAAGCGATTTAATGACTAAAACCGTGTACGCGCAATTGCTAATCAAATCTCTCTTCAACAGCGAAGCATTTTTCAAATCCGGTGAAATTTCCTAATCGGCTGCCGGGTGCAGGCGCCCACACACCGAGCCCGTGCCGAGCCAGCTCGTACAGCTATGGTCAGTGCGGTGAAGACACCCACATAGCAGCAGCTGCTGCTATCCTGAACCTTTCCACTCGCTGCAGGGAGGCTGCCGAGATGCTCTCCAACAAACCGCAGAGTCTGCCTGCCAAGGTAGGCCAGTCCAAGCGCCTGGGGGTGGGCCGGCTACTGAACTGTGAGAATAAACTGCCTTTCATGTTCACAGCCACATCCTCTGCCACCCGGCCCCCCACCCTGTGAAGCACATCCCTCTCCTCATCTTAGATAAAAGTCCGAGGAGCCTGGATGTTCACCAGCTTAGTTGGTTGAACAAAGGGCTGCATATGTTGCTCGATGGCTATTCTTTTTATTTTGAAATAGTTCCAAACTTACAGGATAGTTGCAAAAATAATACACAACCATATGGAGACCTCCAACATACCCCTCTCCAGGTACCTAGATCCACCAATTTTAACATTTTGCCACATTTGCCACATCTTTCTATCTATCTATCCATCCATCAATCCTCTATTTATCTGTCACCTATCAATCCTCCATTTTTCTGTTTGTCTATCATTTACCTATCAATCCTCTAGCTAACCTATCATCTATCAGTCTTTTCTGAACATTTGAGAGTATGCTCCTTGAAAACCTAATATTTCCATACACACTTCCCCCCCAAAAAACAAAGATATTCACTTTTGTAACCACTTTAAGTGCAGATGTCAAGTTCACAAAATTGGACTTTTGGGGAGTAGCAAGTTATAGAGCCTGGGGAAATTTTACAGATTTCAAACATTTTTTGCTATGGGGGAGTTAGGCACACAAGGAAAGAGGATTGCTGTTAAAATAAATTTCAACCATGGAAGTTTTTCACTGTCTGCAAATCAAAGTTGGTAAGAAATGTTTGATTAAAAATTGACTCATGAAAACTTAGTATTGCATTTTAATATTGTATGACATAAGACCGTCTAACTATCTGCATGCTCTCAAAGGACAAAAAACCTGGACAAATTAAAGGAACAAGAGCTGGTTCAGGAGGTATTGAGAACTCAAGGCATCTGAATTCAATATAGAAACTGTAAAGTTTACAAAAACTCTACATTTCTGCAGCCTATGAAATTAATCTTTCAACCTCTTCTTTCCAACAATGAGAAACACACATCCATGTTTATAACTCAATGGAAACAAAAAACAAAGATCCTCCCTGTCTGGCCTTGGAAAGTAATGGGCTTACCATGCAACAAAGTAACAATCAGCCACAAAGGAAGTTGTAAGAGCTGCTCAATGGTTGTCTCCCGCTTTCTGCTGCAGCCAGTAACTCCTGTCTTAAAAATTTACACAAAGGATTTAAGTTAAATTATTTTCCTACATGGATGGCAGAAGCCAGCTGAAGTGAAGTGCCCAGACTTATTTCTTGTTTAAGTGGAAGATTCACCGGGTTCAACTCTAGCCCTGAAACTCAGACCATCAAAGTACATAGCTCCTTTTTTTCTAAGTATGGCTCTGATCCACAGAGCAGTCAGCTGCTCGCCTGCACCCCTGTGCCAGGCCTTCAGGAACGCAGGGTACCACAGAGCTACAGAGCATTTGACAGAAGAATCAGAATTAGCTTCTGGACAAAGCTGAGCCAAGGAAACCCCAGGAAGAGGCGGTGGCCAAAAACCACTCAAAAACAATTTTTAAACAAATGAGACCCTTAAACAAAGAAAAACACATCCTCTAGAAATAAAAAGAAAATATCAAATGATCCAAGGTAATCCAAATCAGAAGTTGTTTATGTAAATGAGTGATTTGGGGAATTTTAAAATGCAACCTTTCTTATTTTTACATTGACTTTAAAAACATGAATATATTTCTCTTTTTAAAAGGGATATTCTAATATGGAGCTATTTGGAGAAATACTGAAATGTCTTCCTCTTTCATGCTTTATCATTTGGTTGCTCGGTCTAGCCTAGGAGAATAAAAATACCAATACTATATTGTAATTACTTAATCACTTTAGTAAATAGTTCTAGAATGAAGGCTTCCTATCTGCACATGGGGACATTTTTTAGTTCCTCAAAATTCTGCCTTAAATTTTTTATTCTCTATGTTGTAAGTAGTTGCTGAAGACGAAGAATGAACCAAATTAAGACCAAAATTTGAGGGTTTTTTTCTTTATCAATGTATGTACACTTTTTAAAATACATTTCTGGTCAGAAAAGTGACTGTTAAATCAATACACTTTAAAAGACCAAATAATCAGTTTCTTACATATATCCTCACTCTCCTTTTCCTCACTCTCCTTTATGCCAGGGTTAGCTCTGGAAGCAAATCCAGCCAAGGAGGAAAGGAACTCCACTGTCTTGTCTCATCAACCAAATGCCAACCCAATTTTAATTGCAGAAACCAAACAATTGATGTGATGATGATGACACAAGAGACATAACATGCACAGATTGATTTTTACAGTGGGCTTGTTATGGAGCATTTATAAAAACCACTTTCACCTGAGAACCATCTCACTCGACAGAGTGGTTGTTAAAATAGGATGAATTTGGTACCCTACAATGTCACTTTGTGCAGAATCCTTTTTCTGGAACATACAAATGCTCACAAACATACACATGGACACATGCAGGCACACACACATACACTCATGCACACGTACATATGCATACACATGCACATGCATGTGAACACTCATGCAATGCATGCACACTGCACACACCTGTGATCATGCACACACAAGCACAGATATGCTCATGCACACACAGGTGCATGCACACACACTCATGCAGTCACATGTACATATGCATACACATGCACATGCATGTGAACACTCATGCACATGCATGCACACTGCACACACCTGTGATCATGCACACACAAGCACAGATATGCTCATGCACACACACTCATGCAGTCACATGTACACATGTGCAAACATGCATGCACACATGCGCATGCACACAGCTGCTTTTGTACACTTTAACGATTTATTGAATCCTGTTATAGTTGGATCATATTTTCTGAATATAGGAGAAAACTATCATAAATTCCTGAAACAAAAAAATATTTACTTTAGAGAAAGTGAGAAAAAGCCAAGGTAATCAATCCTGTAACAGGGCCTTTGATCAATAGTGCCGTCTCTGTTTTTAGCACTGTGTTTCAATCTGTGCCTTTTACTTTACCTATAAACAATCTCCCTCTCCACACTGAGTACCAGCCTGATTCTCCTTCTGCTATGATTTGACTTTTCCTCTATGGCAGGTTGTTATCATCTTTCTTTCTGATAGCCCAAATCCGCAGAGCTCTTGAGTGCCTTATTTAGAAATGAGGGTATAGCGATGTACAGCTTTTTCCCCACTCCTGATTGGTCTAGCCAAGCATTTTTATGGATTAGAGAGACATCCTCACAGGTGGATTCTGCTGTATCAACCACAGCTCAGATTCAGTCGCAGACCCTGCCCTCAGAGAGCTTCCAGACAAAGCAGGACAAGAGCTACCACTGTTTGTAGCTGCCTCTGCCTTTCTCTGCTCTGCAAGAGAGGCCTGGGTTTGCAGTGGTGTGGTTTTGGGCCCCTGGGGGAGGTGTGGCTGGCGCTGCAGAGAGTTTGACCAGAACCCTGGTGAGGACTGATTTTTTTTTTCCTTCTGCCTCCATGTAATGTACATTTCCTTAAATATAATGAGCATCCCCTAAATTGCATAAAGAGCTCCCTGGGAGAACAAATTACAGATAATACTGTCACCTGTGGGCACACTCTTTAATATCCAGCCAAAGGAAACTAACCTTGAAATTTGCCTTCACGTCCACTTCTTGGAACTGATACCGATTTTTTTTTCCTGCTCTGTGTAAGTTCGCAGCTGTCTCCATATCTAGTGGGAAATCTGAGTCAGTGATTTGCAAAAACAAACAGACAAAAAAAAAAACACTACTCTTATGGAAAGTGATGGGAGCAGAGAGAGTTTTCATAGAGGCAAGGGAGAGTTTCTACAAGCTCTGAAATTATGAAAGATAGGAATACTCCAAAATGTTCTTTTCCTCCTGAGTTTCTTAGCACTGTGCACTGTCTACCCAACCTTAGAACACATCTCTCCCATGTGCCTCACTCCAACACCCAAGGTACATTTTGTTATCCACATCATTTATCCATTTAGCCAACCATCGTCCATTGAGCACCAGGTACTTGGCAGCTTCTGAACCGAGGTTTGCATTGTCCTCAAAGCACTGCCCAAACTAGGAGTTCATTATATCCTGAAAGTAGAAGATTTTAAAAGAAATTATTTATTTTTAAAAAACATTTTTAATTTAAATTATTTTATTTACCACAAAAAAATTTATACCTTGGTTGTGTGCAATCTGATGTGGAGATTGCAATGTCCTAATGCACACTGACATATTTTGTTACAATTTAAAAACTCATTTCAAAAAAATTCATTCAAATAATATGCCATAAAAACTCTAAACACACAACAATATAGCATGACAACATATGAAGCGAAAATAAGAGAGCAAAATGGAAAACTGGAAAATACCATCCAGCAGGTATATGCATAACACATTCACCCCAACAAAATTTCCCATATATGCTCTAAGCATCTCTTTGAGAAATCAGTACTTAGTGGATATCATAATGGTTAAAGAGAATTCTGTCTGGACTGTTGGCTCTTTTGGTTCTAGGGCTTTCATTGGTTCTCAGATTTATATACTGTCCGTCAGTTAAAATTTAAATTAATACGAGCTCTGAAATGTAAATGGACCTCAGCTTCGAACACCCCCCCCCCCCCCTTAGCCTGGTGACTGACAGCCGGGGCTGGGACGAGCGCAAAGCTCACCAGAAACCGGCAGCGCGCGGGGGTGCGCCTTGCTGGGTGGGGTGGTTCGCGAGGGGCTCCTGCTGCACTCGTCAGAACACCCCCCTTCATCTTTCTTCCTCCTCCCACTCTATCAGCAGAGGTAGGAGCAAGCTCACAGTCTATCTTTATCCTCGTCACTGCTGCTTGCCAAGCACTCTGTTGTTTGTTTTCGTGTTTTCCCCACCTGTTTAGACAAAATGGCATATGTGCAGTGTGCCTTAAAAGAAAACAAAAAACTGACACTTGCTTAAAATGTTTAAAGTTCAAAGTCTGTTTTGTGCTTGATGGGGGCCGAGAAACAGCATGACACCACGTGGCCACCCTTCCTGTCTGCTCTCAGGAAGAGCCGGGCAGCTCTCTGGGTTGTTAGAACCCCAGAGCAGCCTTCTGCAGAAACATTAGCATCAGGACCGTGCGCGCTACTTCGTAGGAATGAGATGTTCATGAGTCCCAAGGAATCAACGGATACCTGTGTAGGGAAACTAGATAGTCAATAACTGGCTCTTTATCCCCTCTGTACAGTAGCATACTGATATGTCGCTCTTGATATTAAAAAACCAAGTTAAAGGCTACTTTTTAATTTTTTATTATTATTCTTAGTTGTCCTTTATTGACCATCTACTATATACTAGGCACTGCGAATAAACACTTTGCCCATATTAACTCTTTTTAATGCCTCTAGAAGCTCTGTAAAACAGATATTCCTATCCCATCTTCCAAAAAAAGAAATAGTAGCACAGAGGTATTAAATAATATTGCTCTGAGTGACAAATTATAACTAACTGTTGGAGCTGAGATTTGAATTCACGCCTGTCTGACTTCAAAGCTCACGTCATGGCTTGTTATACAGACTGCTGCCCGCTCAGATGTGGCTAAGTCCCAGACAAAGATTTTTGAGAAAAGGTTGTGAATTTTATTTTAATTTTATATCTTATGTCAGTCACTTATTTCACCTATGAATTCCATCATTAGATTCATACTGGGTATATTCTGCAAGTTTATACTCTGAAGTTAAGATTCAATACTCAGTCACTATTTGGTAAGAATAAAATATTTTCATTTCACTTGTTTATTGTTAATACCCTGCCTACTTTGAAAACATATTTAAGGCAGGTTTCAATACAGAAAAGAAGCCCTCCCTTCCCCAAACAGAAAAATCCCAAACAAGAGCAAAACAACTTGCACCCAGAGTTGAGACCAGGACTACTTTTAGAGAAGCTCAGGGAGCAGGAGACACACATAACTTGGCACTTCCCCTTAGCCAAGTCAAAAAGGA
Organism: Choloepus didactylus; assembly: GCF_015220235.1. Lineage (NCBI taxonomy): Eukaryota > Metazoa > Chordata > Mammalia > Pilosa > Megalonychidae > Choloepus > Choloepus didactylus. The sequence continues at coordinate 9,054,958 of NC_051320.1, read as the reverse complement.
AAAGATGTTGGGTGACCTGTTTTCTATTAACAGAAAGCTTGCCGAATAAGGAGAATAACACTGCCTTGATTTATCAATGTTTTGAGAATTAATAATTATCACAATCAGAACATTTAAGGTAAAATTATAATTTTGTTTTTATTTCATCACCATCTTTGAATGCATGATAATTTTTAATTGTTCAAACCATGCAATATTACCATTTGTCTGGAAATTATTGAAGGAAAGCAGCCATAAGCCTATCTTCTAAACACAAGTACAATAATTTTTGTGTTTTCCCTTTTGTTCTTCTTCAGAAAGCAAAGTTCTACATATTTTACATAATTGTAAGCATAGTAGGAATGCCACATTGTTTGCTATTCAGTCCCCATAATTATCATTTTATTGGCTGCATAAAGTCCATTAAATGGATGCAGAATAATTTAACTAACCATTTTTCTGTTGGTGATCATCTAAGTCACCTCTTATTTTATACTACAGATAGGGATTATATTGAATAATTATTTAAACTTTCAGTTTATTAATAATTCATAATATATTTGTTAAGTTTCCTGAATTTCACCAAGAGGCTCCTATATGCATAAAATAAGATCCTTGAGGTCAGGAACAATATATTTTTCAATTTTCTTTTCCCAAGATCAGAGTGGCTTGAAAATATTAAGTGCTACCTCTATATGTTAATGAATAAATGAATTGTAGTTAGCAAAGGGGTTAAAATGGACAGTCTCTGATGTCCCTCCTAAGTTGGAAGTACATAAAGAGTATTAGAACTATGTATAGCCTAAAAAAATATTAATTTAAATCATTAAAATTTGGATCCAGAAAAGCACTTTGCTTTTCTGAAAAAATCATATGATTTACAGTGTCATTCCCACCACCCACCCCCCTGGCCCCTCCTACCCCAACCCTTATTTTGTGCTGCAATTTGGAGTTTCAAGCCCAGACAGCACAATGCCTATTGATAACTGCTCTGAATAAAACTCCAAGCTGTAAACGTGAGATCCACCCATCCATGGGCAGAAAGGGACACTTCTCTGTTACAGTGCGTAATTGTTGACTGCATCTGTGCGTTCATGTAAAGCCCATCTGTACCCAGCTACACAACATGTACCATTGAATCAGGTGCTCCAGAGCAGCCAGCCCTCATGCGAGAGAAAGAAAACTCCTCTTTTCAGCATTAGGAGTGCTTTTTTTTTGATCAAGCCTTGATTACTCAAGATATAGCATCAGTGCAACTTCTAGAATCTCTAAATGCTGAAATTTACATTTTGGTCTCATATTTCTGGAAAAATAAAAATACATATTAGCATTGTCTCTGAGTAGCTGACATTTTTTCAGGGAGCTAGAATCTGTACTATTTATGGGTTTTGCATTATAAAACTCTGCAGCCCAGTCACATGTCTGCTTTTTCCTAAGCCATCTGTCACAGAGGTCTGGAATTTTATGTGAATGTTGGTTGTGCAGTCTTAACCCAAGTTTTTTTTTTTTTTTTTTTTTGTGAAAAATGTCAGCAAATACAATATTTAGCATTTTACTTTACATTGGCCATTAAAGTTGATTACTGTAGCTCTTTTGGTTGCTATAGTTACATATCAACTGTGAAGCCAATTTTTTTGTATGCTCATGGCAGAGCATACTGTTATATCATGGAGAGAACACTTGGCACTGATATAGTTAATATCCTGGATTTTTGTAACTAAGGTTTATTAATGCTGGTATAAAATGTATTTGATATTATACAGATGGCATAAGATGTTGTGGTTACTAAGTTATTATCCCAGATAAGCTGTACTGTCAAATTCAGGGCTTAAAACTATCATGGGAGATTAAACTATTTACTAAAAAGGGACAAAAAGATATGAGCACAGCAGGTTAGTACTAACATATTAGTAGTGTTTACTTCCCACAAACATAACAAAACATATCTATCTCGTAAGCTGAGAGATGGAAAAGATGAACTCCACAGGTAAAACAAGCAACCAAAAGAGATATGTTTATTGTCAAATCAGGCACAAGCAGCCAGCCTTTGGAGGAGACCAAGTTTCCCCCACCATCAATGGTAACTGCTGGGGCTGGGAGGATGGGAGGTGTAAAGGGGAGAGAGAATTAAATAAACCCCTAGGAAGTAACTGGCTGCCACATGCTTTAGGGATCTTGCTAACATGTTCAAAGAAACTCCTACTTTGCCAACCAAAAGGGATAAGATTGGAGAAATTGTTCAGAAGTTAACTCTCAATTGATGAAGATGGTGAAAATACCCAAAAGGTGTTAATTTGACCCAATTAGAAAAATGGCAGGCATGTTCTTACCCATTCTGAGAGTTATCCCACGGTGATGCTCACAATTCCTGACACCATTTCAGCCTCCTACCACACATATCCTGTGAGTGATATAGAGGGCACAGACGGTTTATTGGGACTTGAACCAAATGCGGAATGTGGTACTATTCTTTAGACACACACACACACACACACGCGCGCGCGCACAGAGAGAGAGAGAGATTGAGAGAGAGAGAGAGAGAGAGAGAGAGAGAGGGAGAACCTGGCAAAGTATCCCAAAGGAAAGTCCTTGTGAGATAGATTTTCAGCTGCTACCTAAAGGCACCCGGAGTGAAGTATGGTTTGAAAATTCTCTTCCAGGTGATTACTTTTGCCTAATGTTTCTATGTTGCATGTTGATGGATATTCTGATTTGGAGGGTTGGGAAGTTATTGTGTCTTTTGATAAACTAAAGCATAAATGCTTTAAATGATGAATTGAGAGTGATAATCCCGTAAACTAGAAAAGAAAGTTTAGAGCTAAACTTTAAAAAAAATATGTTAAACCAAATACCTTTAGTATTTGGAACATCTTATTTATGTTAAGCTTACTTGTTTAAAGCCAGGAGCATGAAGCTCACTAATAGGGCTGCCTTTAAAAGTCTGCGTAAGAATCAAACATTAACCAATGCAAATCGGAAAGCTAGATTTAATATCAGCTACACTTACATGAAAGCTTGCATTTAAAATGATCCCTTAAAAGCCCCACATGGCCAGGTTATAACTGCAAACTGCTTAAACATGTTTCTGTTTCCTGTTGTATACTAGGGAGCCGATATAGAAGTGGATGAAAATGGCACATTGGACTTAAGCATGAAAAAAAATCGAATCCTGGACAAGACTGCACCCTTAACTTCCTCTAACACTTCTATTCCAACTCCTTCCTCTTCTCCGTTCAAAACAAGCAGCATTTTGGTAAATGCAGCCTTCTACCAGGCTCTCTGTGTTCAAGAGGGATGGGATACTCCTATCAACTTTAGCAAAACCCATGGGAAGACAGAGGAGGAGAAAGAGGTATTGTTTCAATGTGTCAATGAGTTTAAGACAGAGCATGATTGCAAAGTGTTATTAGCTTTTTCCTCCTCAATTATTTTTTAAATGCCTGTTTAGATAATACTTATTTCAGACTTTGGAAGAGTGATTATTTGACATCTCAGAAGAAATTTATAAAGGTCTTCCCCTTTTCTGGTCACTTGTCTAAAACAATGTCATTACAATGCATTTTGTCCCCACTATGGCTGAAATTGTGTGCACTGCATGAGATATTGTATCATCTATCCTTTCATGAGATAGCAACCTATAAGGAGGAATGTATCATTCAACATTGAAATGCTACTTTACTAATTCTTCTTGAACCAGAAGATGAAATAAAAATCACTCTGAAAGTGAAAGAGATGCATTTGGGTATTTGATTGCCTTGGTGATGGCTTGGGGATGGTCAGCAAGCCCTAGTTTATTTTCACCGCCAAAGCCAGGTGTTTTGACTGCGTGGGAACCCAGACATTCTTCATCTCTGAAGTTTGAGCTCCCTTACTGGGTCTAATTAGCCATGGACTGCTTAGTGTCATTTAAAAGAATTGTTAGCCACAGACCTCTGCTGTTTAGACTCCAATAACCAACGTGACACTAATGATTACAGTAACTGCTCCTGTGTTGCTGTTTGCCAAGAAAGTAGCTATATTGTTGTTGGTGGTGAGTTTGCCAGTTATGATATTTTTAAAGAACAGAATTAACCAGTGTCTGTAGAGGTGTGAGCCACCTTTTCCAGCTTTTTGAAGTTCAGGGAGTTTGGGGAGAGGAAGGAGACTGATTTGATTTTAGCACATGATTGACTATCTCAAAGCAGAAGTGGGCATCAACACTTCATAGGATCACAGGACTGAGTTGTTTTCAACTCTCCCTTCCTTCATTCATCCGACACTCTTTCTCCAGCACCTCCTCATGCCAGGGAGGGAGTTAGGAAATGGGGATGCAGCACAGAATGGGACATGTTTCCTCTGTGCATGTGCCCACAATCTCGCAGGAGGGCAGACACGTAAAAATATACACTGATAACACAGAGTAGCAGGAGTAGGTACACAGCATGGAGAGGAAGGAACGGCTCAATCTGCATGGGGTACACTACCTGAGGCAGTGTTCTGTATCTCCCCCACTCACAGCCAGACAGAAGGTGGAGGGAAATTTACACAATCGCAGCTTTGGGTTAAATTCTACCACCCTGGTGGTAGTCATTTTAGTCTGTTTGATTTGTTAATTCACCCAAAGTGTTTACAGATCGACTTAATGAATCCATTATGATACTATTCTAGGAATCATTTCTTAAAATCACACGTTTGACTATAATAAATGCAAAACTGACATCTGCCAGGTATGTGAGAAGCGTGCTTACCTTGAGTGACAACCATGAACTGGCAAATGTGCCTTTGTCTCACTACCCCTTTCCCCAGTGCCAGTTGAGGTTGTGTGAGAGACTGGCATTACCTCTGTCTTCCATCTGTGTTTATAATCCACAATCACACTAACTGACCATTCTGCACAATTTGTCTGAAGTAGGAAGTACAGGGCAAATTAGGTTGTAGGTAGATTGTTTGGAGGCACAATCATAATGAGATACTAGTGTTGATTTAACCCCGCAAGATAGTTTTAGAAAAAAGGGGGTACCCTTCAAGTCATAAGACTAACATCCAACCATCAGTTGCACCTTGGGTCACAGAATATTGCACCCCAATACTACTAAAGGAAAATTCGGCTGTAGTCACAAGTAAAAGTCATTATGTTTGATGGAGGACACTGCTTTCCAAAGTAAATATTACTGCATCCCTCTTCTCCGTGCCTGAAGCTGGGATGGAAACCCTAAGTGCTCTAATTTCTCAAAATATCCCAGAACTGCTTTCTATCCTTACCCTGTGACCACAATGTAACTGAGCCATGGTCAAAGCATTCCCCAGAATTTTCTGTCTAGTCTTCCTCAGGGTCAGACACACAGGTCCAGTCTTGAGGATTAATGGAACAATTTGCACCAAGTGAATTCTTCTTTTTCTTTAGGGTCTCTCGTATTGTTTGACATGGATTAAAATTTTGGGACCCCAGCAAGATGGTCAGTATTTCAAAATAACACTTATCAGGTGTTACTTCAAAATTCAGAAAAGGATGTGAAAAATACTATTGGTTGATTACATGGGCACAGATGAGGGAACAAAGAGCAAGGGGCGGGAAACTGTACAGTGGAGTTTGGGTGATTCAGAAGCACTTTTGTGTGTGTCCCCATCAGCTGTAGCTTCCCCAAGCCAGGAATCACCCATGTGCAGATTATGGGACAAAAAAACATTGAGCTTAAAAAATACTTTGTCAACAATTCAAACCTAGGGCAGAGACTCGACTCCAGTAAGCCTATGTTGAAAAAGTAGGTTATATTCAGGGCCCTGGATGAGAAGATATCAGGAGTACAATGAGAATAAAGACAAAGGATCTTTATACACTGTTTCATTTCATGATCCTAACAATCCTGCAAAGTGGGATTATTATAGACAATTTTTTTAGAAAAAAATTGAGGCTCAGAAAGTGGTCAGCCCTTGGTCATAGAGAAATTAGCTAATGGGTAAAACAAAGACAAAGGAGAATGGGGGAAATGGAGAGAGGGAAAAGAAAATAAATACATCAAAAAAAAAAAAAAAAAAAAAAAATTCCCATACGAAGAAAATTTAGAAAGGAAAGGAAAAAAAGAGAACAATGAAGAAAGTGTACGTGGAGATGACTGTTGTCTGAGGTGTTTCTCAAAACTGCAGGATTGAAGTTCTTTGAATCCTCAGGCACATAAACCAAAATTATAGAGACTGGCAAATTCTTGTCACTTTCCAGTGAGCCTTATTGGAATAAGTCCTGGTCCCAAACTCCCACCTTTCCTTTGGCGACCCCCCTCCCATACACACATACACACACACACACACAATAAGAAATTGAGTGATTATTTCTAATTCATTATTATCTAGTTCATATGCACAACAGTTGCTTAATTTTGGTGGCAATTTTCAGAAAATATTGTCTGTCTCTTTCAGTGAAATAGCCTGTCCAGATGCCCCCTAAAAAAAAAATTCTGAATCTGGAAAAAACTCAAAATATCTCAAAAGGAAAGTGCTGAGAAATAACTAGGGCTGTCAGTTTCATTCAACTGCCAGTTCTCCAAAGATTTCAGGGCTTAAAATGTTAAAAGTGCCAGATGCTATTATCTGTTATTCATGTTGCCATTATGTTCTGGTCTTTACTGAAATCAATATAAACTTCCATCTGTACGTTAAAGGAATTTCATTGCATGCCGATTCTCTCTAAATTCACACATATATGCAGTGTCCTCTCTTACACATTCATAGGATAAAATTATTGTTAAAATGATACTTTAAATTTTGAAAAAGTTCTTACAAATGCTATTGATTTATTTTATACTGGGTGCTATTTAGGAATTCATCCAATGTAAAATGCTCTGCAACAAAATTAATCCAACTATTCTTTAACTGTGGCCACCTGTGTGTGTGTGCTGTAAGTTTTGAGGGCTTTATTGGCTTTCAAAAAAGGGACAGAAGAAAAGGGGGAGAAAAGACAGTTATTACATTATGCAATTACATTCGTAAGAGTTTGTAGTTAAAAAAAAAGTTACAAAATATATGAAAGGTCATATCCAATAAAATTACCCTTTTAACACATACCATATATTCTGTGTGCATTATCTTTGTATGCATTTTATTCAAATAACAATTTAAACTTTCATAAATGATAATTTATATTGAAGACCCGATTGTATTGCCTTCCATACTGTTTATATTCAGCAGTAAAGACCACAGCTGATAAACTTTGTATGTTCATCCATAAATGTACATGCTTTCTCAGAGATACTTTGTTCTTAACTTTCCTAAAGAAAATAACAAAACAGCTCATTTTACTTCATGCCATTATTGTGAAGATTTTAGTAACTACATAGCAAAGCAAAGGCTCTTCCACAGAGACAATATCCCATTTAGCATTTGCATCTGTTCTCCAAGAACAAGACCTTATAGTGTACAATACTACCCAGGCAGATCCCAGACAGCGCCAAATGGAGTGGATGGTGGTATTATCAGATTTAAGGCCTTAAAGTCAGGAATTGTTTCATTTTAGTCATTTACATTGATCAAACTTTAAAAGGACGAGAGTCATTTATTTTCCTGTAGATTTCATGGAGGCAGCATTAAAATAGCACCTCTCTTTGTATCCTAATATGCAAACATTATCAAATTCACCTTTCTCTATTTTTAAATGGTGCATGATCTTCTACTATTTTTATAGATTTAACAGCAAAATGAAACAATATACTTAGCACTATGAATAATATGAAGATATTATACCAAATCAGATTTCATTAATTTGATGTAGAGATAATGTGCCTTGAAATAGTTTATCAATACATTTACTACAGTGTATTCTTGTGTAAAAATAATTGATTGAATAGTTAGGTATCCAACTAATTAATGAAAAAAAATTGCATTTGCCCTTATGACTCAGATGAAACATTCACAAGTTTTCTTTTGGTAGGGAAAATCCAGAGACTTTGTTTTTCCACTTGATTTTGAATGAAGAGTCAGCATTATTAAAATTACATTGTGCCTTAACATTTTTATATGTATTTTATCAAATGAGATTTATCTTGGATAATTCAAAATAGTTTACTCACTTTATGCATGTCAGTACTTTCAAGAATGAGAATACAGTTTTCTATAGTAGTTAATCTGAACATAATATTAAATTCAGAAAGTATTAATATTTAACAGGCATAAGTTTAATGATGAAAACATGCTGATTATTTGATTTAGGAAAAACATCACTAGTTTTCTGTAAGATAATATATCATACGGTAAATAAATCATTTGAAAGGTTTAGTGAGTCTTCTTTATGGGATCATGATCACTATGAAACTTAAAAGAAGGCCATGAAACCCCATGATACACAAGAAGAAATTCCACCCAATAGGAAAAAAAACTACAATATACCAACTTAGTGAAAGAGGTACGTTAAGAAAAACAGGATGGAATCTGACAATAAAAGCAATTATCCAGGTAAATCAAACCAAAAGCCTAAATACTTTGGCCTCAAGTATTTCATATTTAAACGAATAATTTAGATCTTAAGTATTTGTATACTAGGAAGGCATTCTGTTAACCTAAACTTCTTTCTTTTCTGTTTAAAAATTGGCATGATCCATTTTTGCAATATTTCTTTTGCTTTACCAATGACTGTTATTTATATAAAGAAGTATTCCTAGATTCTCTAGGAAGCATGAATATGCAGTAAAACTTGAAACATATTAAAATATTAACTTAATTATACAGCTCAAGAAATGCCTCTGTAATGATGTTTGTCAAAATATGAACTTTTTAAAGGTGTCCCCCATCAATTTATAATTCCCATTCTTCACTTAGGAAAAAAGGCCCCAAACAGTCAGGACACACTCTTATATCCATTACGTTACTTATTTCTTATAAAAACCCTTTGAGTTCATTGCCGTCTTGCAGCTGGTTAAACTCAGGCCCACAGATGTTAGAATAATTCAGCGAAGTCTTTATACCAAAACTCAAGCCCGACCCTGATGGCTTCAAATCCGGTTGTCTTCACAGGGTTCTCTAATGCTACCTTGTGTTTTGTTTTTTTTTTTTTCCAGAAAGACCCAGTGAACTCTCCAGAAAATTTAGAGGAAAAAAAGTTCCCTGGAGAGGCCCCCATCCCAAGTCCTAGACCCAAGCTCCACGCACGAGATCTCAAAAAAGAACTAATCACGTGAGTGATAGTTAATGACATGACCAAAAGGTTCTGGACCAAAAAGATGCAGGTTCATCATTTTGAGTAATAACATAACGGCGTTTATAGTTGACTTTAGGAATGTTTTAGGATAATTTCAACGGGTCAGTAGTTAAGTGTTCACTGTGTGCCTAAACCTGCACTTGGAGCTAGGAGGGTTATGAAAAATGTATGTATGAAATGATCTCATGTTAAAAGAACTAAAAATCTAGTTGATTGAAAAGCAAAACAAGGTGAAATCACCTCGAAATGTGTATGTTTGGACCACAAGTGCTTCACCTGATGCCCACTGACCCCAGGGGATCCAAGGATGGGCTTTGGGGCATCTAGAAACTTTATAAAACCTCGTGCAACTTGTGTTCTGGGTCCCAGAGGTAGTGATTCCTGTGGCTTCCTCTCAAGGTTCTGGGGCTCAAGAAGCTTAAAGCTGAGGGCCCCTGCCTTCCGCAGTGATTACATCTGCAGTGGAGTTATACCGAGATAGGAGGTGGGAACCAAAGCCGTGCAAAGTCCAAGGACTTGAACAGGGCCCAAGGATGGATCTGAACAGCACCCAGGGAGAGGACAGCCCGGGCTGTGCGGGGTCAGGTGGAGAGGCGAGAAGGAGCAGGAATCACGGAGTGAGAACATCCGACAGGTGCAGATGGCAATGCCAATCCCTGTGAAACATGCCGGGAAATCGGAGAAGCCGGCTGGGATGGTGCTCCCCTGAATCAGCCACAGGGTGCGTGAGCAGGGAAGAGGAATAGCAAGGATAGGATTTTTTTTTAAAGAGCGATAACGCAGAATACCCTTGGAGAGCGGATTGCAACAGGGAGTGTTTGTGGCAAGAAGCGGCAACAGGAAGCTGCTGTAGAGATTCTCTCCTGGGATCTTCAGGGTAGCGCCTGAGGGAGATGAGGCTGTGAGGGAGAAGGTAAAGGAGGAGAGGGACAGCGGTCCAACGATGGAATTTGAGGACATGCACATTGCTGGGACCTGGGAGAATAAAATCAAGTCCCCAGAGAAGGCAGAAATGAGGCCCCTGAGAGAGGGAGCTGGAGAATAACGAAGATAATTGTCACGGGACTTAAAAGCTAAGAAAATTTCCAACTCTGTATAACAATATCACACGCCATCCAGAGCTCAGAGAGGTTAACTCAGATGAGGCTGGGCAAATCTTTGAGAAATCGGGACTTGTAAAATAATGGAAGCCATCAGGCAGGTGGAGTGGAGGCAGGGCGGAGCCCGCCGTGGGAAAGTTCCCTGTGAATTTGGGCTTGGGTAAACCAGGGGGTATGGCCACTAGATGATTTTAGCAAACTTAGCAAAGGTTGTGGACTCAGCACCACTTCACACAGGTTTTTTTTTTTTTTTTTAAATCTTGAAGATCTCTGACTGTGGTTGTCATAATTTAGAGTAGGATTCATGCAACTGCCTCATGGATGTCAGAGTTTGTCGAGGTCACTGCCATGGAGCACTTACCCCTGAGCTGCTTCTCCACTATCAGCTTCCGGTTTTCACTGAGCAGGGGAGGGGGAATATGGGCTAGACATTCACTAGGTGAGGAGGAGGATGAAGGGAGTTTTAGACCAGGGAAGGGAATGCAGAAATTCCGGGCAGGAACCGTGACTTCTGTGCATTTACATCCTTAGTGACGTAGTATAATCCTGGCTGAGCCATGTTTAATAGGTTTAATGAGTGAGCAAGTGAGTGAATGAAATGCAGGAAAATATTTCTCATATTCAATTATTAAAGATTAATCAGGTATATTCATAAAGAAGTATTTTAAAACTTTTATTTTATTTTTTTTGCAAACATTGCCCCTTTCCCCCATCCCCTCCCCTGTAACCTCTAATCTACTTTCTGTCTCTGCAAGTTTGCTATTTCTAGTCGTCTTTTATGAGCAATAGCACAAAATTTTTGTCCTTATGTGTGGGGCTTATTTCACCAAGCATAATGTTTTCAAGATTCTTCTGTGTGCAGCCCGTCTCATGACTTATTCTTTTTTACGACCAAACAGTATTCACTGTATGTATGTACCACGTTTTTTTATTGTGGAATGTAACATATTTACATAGAAGTGATAACTTTTCAAGGGCAATTTGACAAGTAGTTGCAGAGCAAATTTCAAAGAATGTTATGGGTTATAGTTTCACGATTTCAGTTCTTTCCTTCTAGCTATTCTAATACCCTGGCAACTAAGAAACAGAAAACTATATAGAGATTTATTATTCATAATCCTTTGTTAAGTTCTGTCTTGTCTGTTTCTACCCCTTCCTTTAGTTTAATAACTTTCTCAATCTTTGGGGGATGTCTAGGCAGTGACCACCCTAACTTGTTCATGTTGAAAAGGTGTGGCAACTTTATGGGAAAAGGGGACACATCTAGTTGATGTTCTTGAAAAGGCTGTTGCCTCTGAGTTTTGGGGACTTAGCTGGCATAGGAGCTCTCTGGAGGATTTAAGTTTCTGAAGAAAACCTTAGTGAGTGAAAGTTTTATAGAGTCACAGAAAGGGTCCCTGGTATTCTTTGGGGTTTGGGGGACTACCATTGACTTGGGCTTATCGTACTGTGGCCATTTGCCATATCTAGGTGAAGCTTTCTTAAGAGTAACCTCCAGGACAGACTCTTGAATGTATTTGAAATCTGTTAGCCACTGAAACCTTATTTTGTTGCCTTTCTTTTTCTTCTTTTGGTCTAAAAGGCATTCTATGCCCCTCAGGCTCATTTCTGGAATCTGTGTCCCATGTTTTTTCATTGATTCTTTTCTTGATGGACTTTCATATCCCACCTTTTGGATACTGTGGATAATGCTGCTTTAAACTCTAGTGTACAGGTATCTGTTTTTTGACCCTGATTTCACTTTCCTTGGGTTTGTACCTGGAAGTGGAATTTCCAGGTCATATGGTATTTGTATGTTTAACTTTTTGAGAACCTGACATATTGCTTTCTTCAGTGGCTGCATCATTTTCCATTCCCACCAACAATGCCCTAGATTTCCAATTCCTCCATATCCTTTCCATTTTTAAAATAATAGCCATCCTCATGGGTGTGAAGTTGTGTCTTACTGCATTTTGATTTGCATTTCCCTAACGGCTAATGATGTTGAACATCTTTTCATACACTAAAACAAGCATATTTAAAACTGCCAATTAAGTGAGGCTCTCGTCATGAAGGGTGACCCCTCCACTTATTCTCTGGCACCCATACCCTTTCACCTGCTTAGACTTTGCTATACAATTCTACCTTCTCTTCTGTAACCTCACCACCAAATAAATTTACATTTTTCCAATTAAAAAAGAAAACTCTCTTGACTCCACTCCCTCCTCTACCCCATTTCCCTCCTTCCATTTCCAACTGAACACTGCAGAAGAGTTGTCTATACAGTTTGACTCCAACTTCTCTCCTCCAGTGTTTGCTGCACCTTCCCAGACAGGCTTTTATTCCCATTACTCCACCACAGTTGTTCTTGCTGAGTCCACCAGTGCCCTTTGCATCACTAAATCTGGGTGTTAGTTCTGGATCCTCATCCTACTTGACGTAGCAGCAAGAATTGACACGCCTGATCTCTTCCTCTTCCTTCATATATTTTCTACACTTGGCTTCTAGGACACCACACCCCTGAATTTGTCTCCCCACTCACTTGCTCATTACCCCTTTTTAGACTCATCTGCAGACCTCTAAATGCTGGGATGCTTCAGAGTTAAGTTATGGAACCTCTTCCCTTGCTTTTCTGCACTCTCTCATCCTCTCTCTTGACTTTAAAACCATCTCTATACTCAGGACTCCCAAGTTGACGTCCCAGTTCTAGCTCCTCATTTGAACTCTGTGTGAACATCTGACAGCCCACCTGGGCAGTGAGCCCCCTCCAGTCAGGACCCTGCCCCTCCCTCTCCACCATCCCCCTCTTCTCTTTGTCTTTCCCCCAAGGCCATTACTCCGCACTTGCTGCTTGCTCTGCCCAGAAAGCTCTTCCCAAAGTTCTCTGCTTAGCAGCACACTCACCCCTTTCAGTCTCTCCAGTGTCATTCCTGGCTACAGTTGTCACTGTTCCCCTTCCCCCAGCCATGATGCTCCTATCCCCCTTTCCAGATCTTTTTTTATTCTTTAGCTTTTATCATCATCTAACATATTTATCCATTTTGCTCAATTCTATCCTTCATTGTCGTCCTGTGCACTAGAACAGAGGCTCCAGGAGGACAGGATGTTTTTCTCTGGTATGCACTGTTCTCTTCCTTGGCCACAACTTTGGTGTGAAATGTTTTTACTGTGTTTCCTCTTGTTTCTCCAAATGAATGGAAGATGACTGAGGTCAGGGATCATGTCCAAATACCAGTGCTGGTGCAGTGCCTTGCACACAGTACGTGTTCAGTAAAAAGCATTCCCAGTCTAGCATCAACTTGCTGTATTGGTATCTGAGTAACCTTTTAAATAAGCTTAGACTTACATTCTTTAAGGATTCCATAGACACACGTTCATCTTGGGTGGTGGCTGAAGCAACATGATGGATGGTTACAAACACACTAGAACTTAAATTTCTCTGAACACTTTCTTCCTAAGAGGTCACTGTGTTCAGCCGTACACTTATTCCCACCTGGGACCACTGTTCAAAATTTTTAATCTTTTTATGGAATTCTTTTTCACATATTATTTTGCAAACATGGCAAACTTGTATCCTTTGAAGGTAGATAGTTGGAAATTACCCAAAGTCATTTCAAACTAAATGTAGTGTGAAAGATTGTTAATTAACTTGCAACACTGTTTAGGACAGAAAAATGAAGTGTGACTATTTTGTAGTGGGGCCATCTCATTGAGAAGCTTATGCATTTGGTGCAAAAGTAAATAGAAAGATTTTGAATAATTTTTGGACTATAATCCTGAATTCCAGGGAAGTTAGCTCTCTAAGAGACCCATGGTTCACACCTCATTTCACAGACGACATGAGTGCTCTGATGGATATCCCTTATTTAAATGTATCTGTTACTATATTTGTTTTGTAGAAGTCTTTTTACTCTATGGTTTCACCCCATCCTTATTGCTTTTGCCTTATATTTAAAACAGCTGGTTTGGAAAAGGATTTTTTTATGTCATTGATTATCCTAGAATTTGCTTTGGGTGTGAGTGCCGCTTACTGAATGAACTAGTTGCTTTCCTTTCTCTAATTCTTATACTTTCATTTACAACCCCACCCAACTAGTATTGGCACATGTCATTATTTAAGAATTTTCACTGAATATTTAGAATGAAAACCAGCTATCAGAATCCTAAAGAGAAACTTTATGATGCTACCTCCAAACCGTTCTTTTCTTCCTTGACCTCTTTATGAGACCAAACTTAAAAATAATTAACTTAGCAGGTATCTAAAGGCACAATTTATTATATTTCCTAAATAATGTTTAGCTGATTGACTTGAAAACAGCTGGCACTTCTTTGTCTCTTCTGGCAATATGAATGGGAGTGATTTAAAAACAGAAATAAAAATTTAAAAATAGAATAGGTGCAGTGCTCCCTTAGCACGGTAGGTGGCGATATATTTCCGAAGTGGGAAAGCCTGGTCAATTAAACCAACTCCCTGTCTCGCTTGGAAATACTCTGGTTGAGTAAATGGTCAGAAGAGTTTGATTCCCCATTTAGTGGGTGACTGGCACTTACAAGATAACTCAACTCAAATGTTAGTCACTGTTAATTTTTGTACTACGTATTTACATATATTTGTTTTGAGTTTGCAGCCTTCCTTTCTGATACCTTGTCCAGGCAAAGAGCTAGAGTACTCAGCTCAGACCATGCCCTGAGCTAAAAACATCCCTCTGAGAAATGCCAGTGTTCTGTAATCTGTATTATACACATTTGAAAAATCCTTTGTGTTAGGCAGGATAGCAGAGAACGTAAGATGCACGAATGACATAACTCATTTTTTCCTCTATTAACATGGCCACAAATAGAGCTGAGTAGGCTGGGAGTGATTCTGCTCATTCCAAATAAACAACTTTCAAACAGCATCTCAGGAAATTAAATGGTTGAGAAACCAAAGAGTCTATTAATTGTGGAAGGAAAATTGCTAATGATAACCACCTTCTTACATTGTTTTTAAGACATACATGAAACGCACGTACATGACTTAACTTCCAAGATAAAATTCAATTCACTGGCAGGGACTCTTGGGGAGGGGGTGTCTTCAGCAGAAAGCCTCGAGAACCTACTGTTTGGGTTAATCGTTTAGTTAGGAATTGCTTTTGTTGATCTTGAGCCTTGAATGACATGGCTGACAAGCTGTGTTAACTAAACTTCTTTTTCTGTATGTCAGCAACTTTTCTAAATAAAATACCACTTCTAGGATACTTTCAAGGAAGTATCTCATTGTGCTATGATGTTTAGTTTTCTTTTAGCTTGACCACTGGTTCTTATAAAACATAAATCTTTAATACACCATGCGTTAACTTATCTAGAGAAGAGAAGCTACCTCGTAACATAGAAGGCAGAGCAGATAGTGTCCACGAAATGCACTTGATTCTAACATATGCTTTTTTTTAATTGACCCAGCTGCCCAACCCCAGGGTGTGATGGAAGTGGCCACATCACCGGGAACTATGCCTCTCATCGCAGGTAACTACAATATTGGCACATGTTTATCCCATGTGCCCTGGACCTTGTGCAGTCAGGTTTTCATCACCTTAGGTTACTTCATCATTAAGTTCATACTCATGTGCAGCCAGATTTCTACTATCATGTTCCAAATTCAAATACTCATTCTCTCCCACTCTAGCAGACACTAACTGAATCAGGAAATGGAATGAGGGAGTTGGGTCTTTGGTTTATTTTGTTTTTCAGAAATCAAGCTAAGCTAAATTTTCAGTCTTTTTACTTACGTAGTAAAGAAATGGTTCCTGGTCAAAAAAAAAAAGGTCTTCTGTGCAGTTCCAACCAAAAGTCAGTGTTCCTGTTGGGGCTTTGTTTAGCTTTAGGACTCAAAGCAAAGGGGGCTGGAGGGACTGGGGTTGACTATTCATCCTGAGGGTTCCAGCATCCTCAATTCTGGGTGAGCAGAGATTAAGGGTCTGACCAGGTCAAATAGTGCAAAAAGGTTGTATTTGATCTCTTTATTTTAACTTCGTCATTGATAGCATTTTTTCATGGGGGGATGGTTGAAAACTTTTAAGCCACCATCACTCCATGATAGAATGAGAGTGTCAGTACTCGTGGTATCACTGAATTTTAGAGTTGGTGAGTCTCATTTGATTAAAGCCCTTCATTTCATGGATAATGAATCTGAGGCTGAGAGAATAATTGAAATGCCCAAAAAGCCAGACTTGTTAGAGTAGCAAAGCCAGAGGCTAACCCAGTTATTTTTTCCTAGCCGCCTCCCCCCAATCTCCAGCAAATTTAATGTATGTTCACCAACTCAGGATGCCATCTGAGTTGGATTTGTATGTCAGTGTTTTGTTTTGTTTTGCTTTTGTCTCCCCTCAGTGTTTCTGGATGTCCTTTAGCAGATAAGACTCTTAAATCCCTCATGGCTGCTAACTCTCAGGAGCTCAAGTAAGTGTCTAAAGGATTATCTCCGTGGCCCTTCCCACACAGGGGTGACCCTCTCCTCATTCAGGGTCAGTGGGGCACTAACAAGCAGTGAATCAAGCCTAACTAAATTATAAATTGTAATTACAGATTATTTTTCTCCAAAAAGTTGAAATGTCTAAAACCAAGTCATTTTGATTTAATGTAGTTAATTTATTTGCTTTGGGGGCTTTGTATTTTATAATAATTTTTGCAGCAATGATGTCATAGTTAGACACAATAATCTTTTCTGTTAAATTCAGAATGTGCACACTAAATTGGAGCTACTGAGGTCAAGCAAAGCATTCTCCTCATCTCATTTTAAGAAAGCTGCATGACATTTTATCTCATAGGCATTTTGAATCAAACAATGGCCTTTCAATTTTGGGTGCTAGACACAATTTTGGCTCATTTCTACCTAGTCTCCAGGTTCTTGGGGTCACATGTACATTAACTTTTATTTGTTGATTGATTTTATTTTTCTTACTTTCATCTTGTATTCCAAATTTCTCCCTTGTTTATGTCCATACCTTATTGTATTACATACAGAATGATAAAAAATTATAATCCACCTTATCCCTTTTTAAAATATGATAGGGCATAAACTATAAAAAAGATAGAGGAATAATATTAAATAAAATTACAAAAATTACTTGCAAATAATAGGAAGTAGGAAAAATGAGTGTTACCAAGTGTATTGATAAAATGATATTTGTTCACACAATAGTAAAATTAATATTTGGTGTCTTAAAACATTTAACATTTCAGATATTATATTTTCTTAATATTTTGTGTTTCCCTTTTCTAATTTGTTTAAGATGTTTTACCTGAAAATTACAAAAAAAATACATTTATGAAAGAGAAAGTGATAACAAACAAACACAAAAATTTAGAATCTTACTACCAGAAACAATAAAGGGGATCACGGAACATACAACTTTTCTCCTTCCAAGGTGTAAAATACATTTTGTCATGCCAGAACAGATCCTGGAAATCATTTTATTGACTTCCATTTTTCTAGACTGATGCATAAAAATGCTAAGCAGAAACTAATAATCAGCAGATTAAAAGTGAGACGTGCTGGAACACCTCACTCACTCTAAACATCCACACTGCCACAGCCTAATTATAGCTATCTGTTCTCTTCAATATTTTCTCTAAACACTATTTCTAAAAAAAAAAAAAAGTTTGAAATACATTGATAACATGTAGAGTGAGAGGCCCTGCAGCAGTATTCAGTATTTACAAGTTTTAAACAGGCATCTAATATGCATTACCTTTGTGTTTTTTATAGAAGAGAGAGATTTCATTGACCTCCTGTTTAGATATTCAAATAGAATCCTAAAACAAGGTTATTTGGCACAGGTGTTTCCATAATTCAGTATTGCTATTAAACAACTATTATAGTGAAAATGTTAGTAGAGAAAGACTAGCATTCAAGCCTTTCTTACAAAATAGAAGACAAATTATGATTTTAAATGGTCTTTTAAAGACTCAGGGCAGGCGTCTTAGATTAGATTGAGTTGATGTGTCCTGATTTTATATTTTATTTGAAAAGAAGCATTTCCTCCCTAATCTTCTGCCTGCCTGTGGGTATAAGCATGTCCGAGAAAGTTCAGTTGGGATGGAGTCTAAGACAAGGGATAGAATACACATTTTTGTTGAGGTTGTTACTTTTTTTTTTGAACACTTGTTTGGACAGAGATCTGAACCAGGTTGAGCATCAGTGTGAAATAATAAACAAAGAGAATGTTTACAAGAACCTTCAGAAAAGCAAAGATTTTGCGATAGTCTCTGTGTTTTCATTTAGTATATGGCAACAACAACAAAAAAAGGCAAGAAAAAAAGGAGAATCTCTATAAATTTTTGTATTCAAGTGTATTTGGAAACCTATTCCCAATCAGCATTCCAAGTGAAAATTAGATTTCCCTCTCTTTCCCCCTTCTCATTCCAGGTTTAAAGGTTGGTTGTTGATAATAGTTATTGGTCAATTTTCCAAAAGGCAGGACAGACCAGGTGCAAATTATTTGGGTTTGTTGGAAACCATATTAATGTGCCAAGTCTGTAGTTCACATATATCCCTCTTGCTCAGCTGCAATGAAACATTATAGTGGGAGTGAAGCGTGTTGGGAAAAATAAATTATGCATGGTAACAATTTGAAAAATATCTTCTTAAACAAACGATAAGAACTTTGCATGATGTAGACGGGGACCCAGCAGTAAGTTGTGGACTGACTTTCAAGTTCCTTCCAAAATAAGGCTTAATTTTAAAAAAATGTAAGATTACTACTAATGCATTGTCTACCAAGATCATGCAATAGTCACCTATCTTAAAATTTTCTTTAAAAGTCGATGATTAACCAAAAGTGAATTCTCTGTAAGCTGAAAGGGTTCGGTAGAAGGCAGTGCCTTCTGTTTGGTTCTCCTTGATCCCCGTTGGCTCCCTCCCATCTCTGCAGCCCCGTGACCTGCTCTGTCGTCTCCAGGTGCCCGACCCCAGGCTGCGACGGCTCGGGGCACGTGACTGGAAACTATGCTTCCCACCGCAGGTAGGTCCCTCTCCGTCCTGAGCGGGAGATCCAGCAGCAGCACTAATCCGTGAGATCACATGGTTTGGTTTTGTTCTCTTTTGGGTATATATTTTAGCTTGTCCGGCTGTCCCCGTGCCAGGAAAAGTGGTGTTAAAATGACCCCTACCAAGGAAGAGAAAGAAGATCCTGAACTTAAGTAAGTGCGAGGGGACGTCAGGGCCAGCAGCGTCTCCTTGAATAAATGACATGAGCCCTTGGTGGGGAATTTCAGGGAAGGTACAATCCATTAAACACAGGGCCCCTTGAAGCAAGAATCAGATCGTTGGGAGGTTGGAGAAAATGTTTCCATTCATACCTCTGTTTTCCCAGTCCCTTGATGAAGCACAAGAAAAAAGGGGGAGGTTTGTACTTTTTCCCATTCTTGTAAAGGGAAGTGGCATTGTGGGAGTGCTATAGAATGACAAATAGGGCAGCATTTTCCCCTGAAACTTTAATTTTGCTTAAGGTGATGTTTTATCTAAATCAAATACCATCCTCTGAGAAATATGCTGTGAAGTCTTGGGTGAGAGGTGCAGATATAGATGCATGAATTAAAATTGCAATATTTAGACATTCAGAAACCAAAATCCCAGTTCAAGGAGCAAGGTGCTATGTAGCTTTGGGCAAGGCATTTGACATTTTATATCAGAGGCAGCATAGCACAGTGCCCACATGAATGGCCTTGGAGACAGAAAGTCTAGGCAAAAACTGGCCCCACTTCTTGTAAAATGGGTGACAACTTACGTGAGCTCCGTAAGCCTCAATTTCCCCACCTGTAAAATGGAATACTAACACTCTCTGTGCAGTAGTTTTGTAGTGAAGATTAAACAAGATAATGCATGAAAATCCCTTCACTGAGAATGGGGCATTTTCCCTGCTAGTGCGAGTGCTGTTTTGTTAGTTGTAGTGGTGTGCTTCCAAAACCCGAGCTTCGCAGCTTGCCTTCTGGAGAGCATGGCATCGCCACTGCCTCCTCGTTCAAGCTCATAGTGGGACTTGCTTGGTGTCCCCCAGCAAGTAACGCCTCCGCTGTCTCTGCAGATGTCCTGTGATGGGATGCGACGGCCAAGGTCACATCTCAGGTAAATACACATCCCACCGCACAGCTTCTGGCTGTCCCCTGGCTGCCAAGAGGCAGAAGGAGAACCCCCTCAATGGGGCACCGCTCTCCTGGAAGCTGAACAAGCAAGAGCTGCCGCACTGCCCCTTGCCAGGCTGCAACGGACTCGGCCATGTAAATAACGTTTTTGTCACCCACAGAAGGTAAGATTTGTTTTCTGTCATTCCGTTGTTGTTGTGAAGGCGTCTCAATCGGTTTTCGTAGGGTAAAGGCGAGAGGTGGGGGAGGGGGGCTCTCTGCAAAGTTTCCATCAGAGCTGTATAGAAATTGTCACCTTCCAGCCCTCCAGACAGATGTTTGACTAGTTAGAAGGATGAAAAATGCCATTTTCTCCATTTCTGAAAATTCGCTCCCCAGTTTTCAAGTGCTCTGGAAACTGCATCTATTTTGCACGTTCTAAAATATTTGCTTACACTGCTATTTTTTAATGGCTCAGTTTTTATTTGGCGAGCTCCGCGTGGTGATAGAGACGCTATTATGTTGTGTAATTGTAAATTTTCACTTTGCATATTTATATCGTTCCCTCCGTCTCATGAACTGGCACAATTTCAGGCCAAAATTGTAGTCATTTTGCTGCTGGGAAGATGTGGCTCCTCCAAAGCAGCCAGAAAGAAAATGACACAGTTATAAAGTGGACGGCAGGAGGAGCGAGATTCAGAAAACCCCTTCACGGTTTCAGGGGACTTAATTTCTTTATCACTGAAGGTTGTGTATTTCAGCAAAACCCTTTGGTGGCCAACAGTGAACTTTGCCCAACTTTTAGGCTCACATTCTGCTGAAAGGAAGAGGGGGTAGGAGATTCACTACACATTTCACCCATCCTTGGGACCCCATCTGGACTTGTGGGCCATGGAGCTGATGCTGCTTTAAACCCCAAAGAAATGTTCATGAACCAAAGAAGCTTTTCATGACTTGCTTATGAGCAGTGTACAAATAGAGCAAAGCTGGGGCATTTTTTAAAATTCAATTTTTTTGAGATATATTCACATACCATACAGTCATCTAAAATGTAAGATCAATTGTTCACAGTACCATCATATAGTTGTGCATTCATCACCCAATCTATATTTTCATTTTCCTTGTACCAGAAAAAGTGAAAATAAGAATAAAAAATAAAAGTAAATAGAACATCCAAATCATCCCCTCCTCCCACCTTATTTTTCATTTAGTTTTTTGTCTCCATTTTTCCATACACTGGATAAAGGGAGTGTGAGCCACAAGGTTTTCACAATCACATGGTCACCCCTTGTAAGCTACATTGTTATACAATTGTCTTCAAGAGTCAAGGCTACTGGGTTGGAGTTTGGTAGTTTCAGTATTTACTTCTAGCTATTCCAATGCATTAAAACCTAAAAAGGGTTATCTATATAGTGCATGAGACTGCCCACCAGAGTGACCTCCAGAATCCATTTGAAATCTCTCAGCCACTGAAACTTTATTTCGTTTCATTTTGCATCCCCCTTTTGGTCAAGAAGATGTTCTCAATCCCATGATTCTGGGTCCAGATTCATCCCTGGTAGTTATAGCCTGTGTTGCCAGGGAGATTTACACCCCTGGGAGAAGATCCCACATAGCGGGGAGGGCAGTGAATTAACCAGCTGAGGTGGCTTAGCTAGAGAGAGAGAGAGGGCCACATCTGAGCAACAAAGAGGCACCCGGGGGAGACTCTTAGGCACAATTATAAGCAGATTTAGCCTCTCCTTTGCAGTAACAAGCTTCATAAGGGCAAGTCCCTTGATAGAGGGCTCGGCACATCAAACCGTCAGTCTTCAATGTCTGTGAGAACATCAAAGCTGGGGCATTTTGACATTTTGTTCAGCTCTGTTCCTGGTATCAGGAAATGAAGACTTCCAGGAATTGCTTGCTGAAATAGATATGCAGTAAAAGCTGCTTCTGGAGAAAAACCTGGATTTTTTTTTAACGACTAATGTGTTGATAGTTTTCAGACGCAGACTCAAATCTACAAGAGCACACATGGTTTTATTTTGAGCCTGACGGTTTCATATTCAGGAGCAGTGGTCACAAATCAAGCATGCACGTTTACCACATGCAGCTTTACTTTCTTATGGGGACCCCTGCAACGTGCATAAGGACATTTGTAATGAAATGCCAATGCAGCCCCTCCATCAGCATTAAACGGAGTCCCTTCTAAAATTGTGTAGACATTTGAAGTGGCAACAGCAAGGTTTGACGAGGATGTACAGCAATGCCAAGTCTGTAGGTGGACATGGGATGGTAGAACCACGTTGGAAAGCAAGTTGCCTCTCATGAGTCAGGCTGAAAATGAAAGTGCCCAACATGCCATCAGGCTCATGCCCCAGAGAGGCTCCTGCCTATTGGGACTGGGAGATGTCATGTATGAGAACGTCTGTGGCAGCTCGGCCTTAACAACTCCCAGCTGGAAACAGCCCACCAGTTCCTTCTTGGTGGAGTGGGTTAACACCAGGGGATCGCCAGGCAGTCGTGAAAATGAGTGTACAACCCTGTGCACCTCACTGGGGTAGGATTTTAGGACGTGATGCTGAGCAGAAGGAGTTGCTGTAGAATGCAGGCAGTAATATTCTGTTTACAAAAAGTTAAACACAGAGATGCATGTACATGTGGCCAAAAAAAAAAAAAAAATGCATTTCAAAAAGCTGGGGAATCATTAACCTGGAATGTAAAATGATAGTTATCTCCAGAGGAGAGGTGAAAGCAATCGTGGAGGGGTGCGTGGGGAGTGTCAAGATGTTAGTAAGTCATGCTGTATGTTTTAAGGTAAATGGAGTTCATTGCAATAGCATCCTTAAACTGCAAGTATACATTGCATGTACCTGGATATGTTTTATAGATTTCATAATAAAGAAAAGAAAATTATGAGCTGGAAAAAATAGGCTATGATATAAATGCAGAGATATTTCCTAAGAGAAAGGAAACAACAAAAATTTAGACAAGTTACTAAAGGTTAAAGTTTTGCTAAAGGTTTCTGTTGTTACCTAAAAGATTTAGTGACTGAATTTAATTTTGTGTGTTCTCTTTTTGTCTACTATATGCAGGATTTAATGAAATAATAAAACAAAATGCTCATGTGGCACACCAAGAGAGTTTGAGACAGATCATTTCTTTTCCCCTTTGTAAAAATATTTAGCATATGTGTGTATATTCAGGAATTCTTTAAAGTGAAATGACTTATACTGGAAGAGCACGTTCTAAACCATGATGGGCTTTCATATGTTGTGTTTTAATCTAAAATCCTTGAAGTTGTTTGGGACTCTGTACAGGTGCTAGTTACATGATAATTAGGCAATGGACTCAGGGCTTTCTTTGTGATGTATATATTTATTCTGTTAAATCTTTTCAAAACCCTGTGAGCTATGTAGGTATAATAATTATCCCCATTTGAAGAAGAGGAAAGAAGCCCAGGGAAGCTAAGGAACTTCCCATTTTCACCCAGATAGGAAATGGCAGAACAGGGATTTGAACCCCACACTGGGTTACCAGAGCTCTTTTCCTGACCCCTGTCTTGTACACACTTGATGTGTAATGCTCTCTGGCCATTGCTAGGAATCGGGCTAACAGCGTCACAGCACGATCGCGTCTAACTGTCTCAACCATCCCCAGAGGTCAGTTTTGTAATGATTCCCACGTTGCTGAATCTTAACCAGGTTGAGTGGTTATCCACAGTCTGGTTGTCCTAAGCAGGGAAACTAGGAAGCAAATGGAAGCCGACTACCTGCTAGGTAGTGATGTATCCCTGAAGCTGTGCTTGGTAAATGTTTTGCTTTAAAACCACTTTTTGAAGACAATGTCACTAGTAATTAGTGGGGGGAATGTAAGATCTGTTTGTTCATTGACAAGCGTATTCTCCACCTGTTATAAGAAACCCGATCAGACATCAGAATCAGTTGGGACTTTCTAAAAATATAGGTTCTCCAGCCCTGCTTCCTGGAAATGAATCTCCCCAAATGTTTCTGAAGCAGGTGGTGCAGGGATCTGTGCTGAGAGCCTCTAAGTAGCTAAAGTTTATCTCAGCAACCAAAGGTCTGCAGCTCCCTGGGGTGCTTCTTTATTAACTATTGGGAAGGTCCAGGAAAATGAATATTCATGTTTGTGAGCCTTAAAGTGATCACAGAAGAGGCTGATAATACTTAATCGCTTTTATAAAAGGGAAGCGAATTCTTGTCGTTTGGGTCAAATTATGATACATTCTAAAAATATTAGGGTGTAAATAAAATGCAGGTATGAATATCATGGTTTTTGCCTGTCATTTATTTTAAAAGTGACAAAAAGAAAATAGCAACAAGTAAATCCCAAAACAGATGAACAATTTGACCTGACATCAACATTATATTTTTATAATACTTATTTTGAAATCTTGCTTTAAATCTTTTTTTATAGTTAACTTTTTTTTTTTTAAATTAGAGAAGTTGTGGTTTACAGAAAAGTCATGCATAGAATACAGGGTTCTCATATACCACCCTATGATTAAAAGCTCACATTAGTATGATACATTTGTCACAACTGATGAAAGCACATTTTTATAATTGTACTATTAACTATAGTCCATGATTAAACTCAGGGTTCACTGGGTTGTGCAGTTCCATGGATTTTTCAAAAATTTTATCCTAGTAACATGTATACACTATAAAATTTCCCCTTTTAAACACTTTCAAATATGTATTGCTTTAAATCATTATACTACAAACTTTGACTTTGAAAAGGAAATATTCTGAGAAGACAAATGATGTTATATCAAACACACACACGACATGATTATGGATGTTTGTGGCTTCGTGACCCCAGAAGTTCTGAGTCTAATAGAACTCATTTAATGTCATGCCGTATCTTTGTAATTTTATTGAGGTTTATTAATATATTACAAACAGTGGTGTCCACTACACTAATTGCATCAGGCAGATGGAGATCAGTTTAAAATTGCCTTGATATACCTCATACCTTTGCAATATGAGACCTGTCCTAGTTTACAGTCTGCTGTGACAAGAGCCATACAGTGGGTTGCATTAAACAACGGGAATTTATTGGCTCATGGTTTTGAGCCTGATTCAGCTGGCCACACCTTAGCTAAGAATAACAGCTCCAAGAGGTCCTATTTACAATGGTCTCACACCCACAGGAATGGGGTCGAGATTAAGAACATGTTTTGGGGGCACACAAGTCAACACAGCCCAAGCCCAGGAAGCTGTCACCACAGCCAACCTCCACCTTTCCAGGGATTCGTGGAGGACGAGGCCATCCTCAAAAGGAAGAAGGACTTTTAACATACTTTTTGAAAAAAATTTTTTTTTCATTTAGGATTTGTTTTATATCCTGGAGGATATAACTACATTGGAAGATACAAAATATCAAGTGGCATTTTGAAATCAAAGTGTCAGTTTAATAATGCAACTATAGTTTATGGTTCTGGGTCACTTAGCTATGGATGTTTCTTTAACCTTTTGCAGTGCTGTGTACATGAAGAAATTCACTGCTCTTGGGTCTGAACAAAGATCATTAAGGGAAGGAGTTCATAGTTGCTCTAATGAGGTGTTAACAATCACTATGTTACAAATGGGCTTGCTACAGTTACTCTTAAGTATCCAATTTGCCTACTAAGTTTTAACACAGTTCAAGCGCACTTTCAGAGAACACAATTTATGGCATAAAACAAGGGAGACTAGTGCCAACTTTCCAGAAAATGAAAAATAACAAAGCCAGGTTAGGCCACAATTTGTAGTGAGAAGCTTCAAAAAAAAATAGAAGAATCAGGTTCAAAGTTCAGTTTTACTGTTCATTATTTTCTTTTCCTCTGTAAGATATTTTATAGCTTATCAAATTTTGGCAAACTGCCTAACTGTCTCTCAAGATGTGAAGCTAAATATCCATTTTTTATTTTATATGTAATCTTAATATGGAATAATTCAGTATTTAAAAAAAATTCTTTCCACATTTGCAAAGGGCTTGGCTTCAGAAACATTGTCTTTTGCTTTGCCAAGTGTGCCAATCTTCAGGTAAAAGTCATTGTTTCAAAGATGAATTGCAGTGGGGGGAAGATGGCAGCATAGAGAGGAGTGGAAGCTAAGTAGTCCCCCTGGAACAACTAAAAACACCAGAAACAACTAGTAAACAATCCAAAATAACTGCGGGTGGGGGGCGGGGACAAACAAGACTGTCCACTCATCATATACCAACCTGAATTGGAAGGAATGCCCGAGATCACAGAACAAAATTTGTAAGTAAAACCTGCGGATCCAAGCCAGGAGCCCCTTCCCCCATAGCCTGAGCTACAAAGCCTCGTGGTGCCAGAGAGAAGCTCTCTCCCAGCAAGCGAATATAGCTCAGCTGAGCTCCAACTGGGGTTTTAAGTAGCGAGTGTGAACTGCTCACTACAGGTACGCATCCCCAAAAAACAGACAGAGGCTTTGGGTAACGACTGACCTTGGAGAGCCGGAGGGTCGCCTTGGACTGGGTCTGAAGGGGACTATCTGTTTCTTTTTTGGCTTAGTGGCCCCAGCCATTTTCAGTTCCCAGTGCTGTGACTCAGAGAAGGGTGGAGATAGCACAAGCAGAGAGAGAGAGACCATTGAAATGCTAATGACCTCCCCCTAGGGGGTCTGTCTTCTCTAAGAGGAAAGGGGTGGGGCCCTTTCCATTCAGAACCAGACCCCAGAGCCTGGGGGAACACGGCCACACCTCTTCACACCAGTCAAGAGTTATAGGCTATAGGCTAACAGGCACCACCTGCTGGGCAGAAAAGCACAGTGACCTGAGGCATCACAGGGTGGAGCAATTTTCTAAGACACACCCGCAGGGAAACCAGATACTGAATATTTCTTCCCTCTGGGACCTGAGCCTGTTCTCATCTGGGAAACCCTGATTTGGATAACCAAGGAAACCATGCCTAGGCAACAGAAAATTACAACCTACACTAAGAAAAATGAAGTTATGGCCCAGTTCAAGGAACAATCGTACACTTCAGCTGAGTACAGGAATTTAAACAACTAATGCTAAATCAATTCAAAAAGTTTAGAGAAGATTTGGCAAAGGAGATAGAGACTGTAAAGAAAACACTGTGCATAGGCAGAAATGGAAAGTTCAAAAAAACAACTAGTAGAATCTATGGAAATGAAAGGCACAACACAAGAGATGAAAGACACAATGGAAACACAACAGCAGATCTCAAGAGGCAGAAGAAAACACTCAGGAACTGGAGAACAGAACACCTGAAAGACTACATGCAAAGGAGCAGATGGAGAAAAGAATGAAAAAATATGAGCAATGTCTCCGGGAACTTAAGGATGAAACAAAGTACAAGAATGTACATATCATTGGTGTCCCAGAAGGAGAAGAGAAGGGAAAAGGGGCAGAAGCAATAATAGAGGAGATAATCAATAAAAATTTCCCATCTCTTATGAAAGACATAAAATTACAGATCCAAGAAGCGCAGTGTACTCCAAACAGAGTAGATCTGAATAGGCCTATGCCAAGACACTTAATAATCAGATTATCAAATGTCAAAGACAAGAGAGAATCCTGAAAGCAGCAAGAGAAAAGCAATCCATTACATACAAAGGAAGCTTAATAAGACTATGTGCAGATCTCTCAGCAGAAACCATGAAGGCAAGAAGGAAGTGGTGTGATATATTTAAGATACTGAAAGAGGAAAACCACCAACCAAGAATCCTGTATCCAGCAAAGCTGTCCTTCAAATATGAAGGAGAGCTCAAAATATTTTCTGACAAACAACGAGAGACTTTGTGAACAAGACATCCGACCTACAGGAAATACTAAAGGGGGCACTACAGAGTGATAGAAGACAGGAGTGCATGGTTTGGAACACAATTTTGGGAGATGGTAGCACAACAATGTAAGTACACTGAACAAAGATAACTATGAATACGGTTGAGAGAGGAAGGTTGGGAGCATGTGAGACACCAGAAGAAAGGAGGAAAGATAAAGACTGGGACTGTGTAACTTGGTGAAATCTAGAGTGTTCAACAATTGTGATAAAATGTACAAATATGTTCTTTTATGAGGAAGAACAAGCAAATGTCAACCTTGCAAGGTGTTAAAAATGGGGAGGCATTGGGGGAGGGATGCAGTCAATGTAAACTAGAGACTGTAACTAATAGAATCATTGTATTATGCTTCCTTTAATGTAACAAAGGTGATATACCAAGGTGAATGCAGATAAGAGGGGGGGATAGGGGAGGCATGCTAGACACTTGACATTGGTGGTGGTGTCTGACTCTTTACTTTGATTTCAGGTTATTTTTCCTTTTGCTGCTTCCTAGCTGTCATTTTTTTTCCCCCTTTCTTTTGCCTCTCTACCTTCTTTGACTCTCCCTCCTGCCTTGTGGAAGAAATGTAGATGCCCTTATATACATAGTGGTGAAGGTGGTGAACACATAAATATATGACCACACAGAGAACCATCAATTATTTACTTAGGATGGAACATATGGTGTGTGAACAAAACCATATTTAAAAAAAAAAAAATGGGTTGATCACAAAACCTCAAGGGCAGTACACTGAGTGAAATAAGCCAGGCACATAAGGACAAATATTGCAGGGTCTCACTGATAGTAACTAATTAAAATATGTAAACTCATAGACATGAAATATAAGGTACCAAGATATTGGATGAGGCTTAAGAACGGGGAGCATTTGCTTAGTATGAGCAGAATGTTCAACTAGGATGAACTTAAATGTTTGGAAATGAACAGAAGTGTCGGTAGCAAGATGTGAGAATAACTAACAGTGCCGAATGGCGCGTGAATGAGGTGGAAAGGGGAAGCTCAGAGTCATATATGTCACCAGAAGGAAAGTTGGAGATCAAAAGATGGGAATGTATAAAACTGAATCCTATGGTAGGCAATGTCCATGATTAACTGTACAAATATTAGAAATCTCTTCTGTGAACCAGAACAAATGTATGACAATACAATTAGAAGTTAATCATAGAGGAGCATATAGGGAAGAAATATATCCCTATTGCAAACTATATACTACAGTTAGTAGTATTTCAACATTTTTTCATAAACAGTAACAAATGTACTATACCAACACTACAAGACAACAATTGAGGGGGGTTGGTTAGGGATATGGGAGGATTTGAGTTTCCTTTTGTTTTTTTCTTTTTTCGTCTTTCACTTTATTTCTTGCCTGGAGTAATGAAAGGTTCTAAAAATTGAACAAAAATTAAGTGTGGTGATGGATGCACAGCTGTATGAGGGTGCCAGGGGCAACTGATTGTACACTTCGGATCTTTGGATAATTGTATGGTATGTGAACAATCTCAATAAAAATTAAAAAGAAAAAAAAAGATGAATTGTAACCAAATTTCTGTGAAAAAATATTTTAAACAACTGACTATTATATCTTAATTTGGTTTTTTAAAGTTGTATCTTCAAAAATACAACCAAGTTGCAAATAATTAATGGCTGTTAAAAGCAACAAAATTGCTGATCATATACAATGGAAAACAAGTTTTGTTTAATATTGTCCTTAGCAGATTGGTGCAATTTAAATAAAACCTGTGAGATTAAAGGAAACAAGGACTGCTGAAGAGTACAACAATTAATGAAAAAGGTTACACACCCCACCACAGGGGATCATATCCAAAACACATTTGTAGCAGTTCCTTCTTTTTCAGGGTTGAGATTTTTTTAAATGAAAACTGATATTTGAAAAGTCAAAAAAAAAAAAAAAAAAATAGAAACTCTCTCATGCCCAAGCTGTGAATTTGACATGGGGGAGGAGAGTATTATTTTTTGGCTTGTATTAATTTGAATTTTTCTCTAAAGATCAGATTATAAAATCAAGAAAAAATAGATTCTTCTTTATTGTGTATGGAATTTTCACTAATTTGGAACAATTCTTACTCATAATATTTACGTGTCATTTCATCTTTACAGAAAATAAAGTAACCATTACTAATTAAAGACATTGAAATTAATGTAGACCAATAACCTTTTTACAAAATAAAATCATAATTGTATGTCACCAGCAGCTATATGTATTTTGATTTAAGGAAAAACCCAAGACCTTTTTACATTATTTGAGGGCCTCTTGGTTTTGCTTTCATAGATATTTACTTGTTGCTTTTCACAGAGACTACAGGTTATAATCTAATTAGAAGACAGACAAAACCTTAGATAGTAGGACATGAATACAGATCTTTAATTTTTATAAGAAACAATATGCATTTCACACAGAGGTGTACTTTCTGTTTCCACAGCTTATCTGGATGCCCCCTAAATGCACAAGCCCTCAAAAAGGGGAAGGTCTCTGAGGAACTCATGACCATCAAGCTCAAAGCAACTGGAGGTAAGAACCTGTGGTTGGAAATGTCATTTTCGCAGAAGCCTAGGATGCAGCTCCAAAGGGGATCTGCATGTCAAATTATAAAGGGAGTGTAACTGTAATAAATGAGAAGAAAGGTTCAGATTTGAACTAAAAATAACTATCTAAAAAACTATTTCTTAGGATGTTTTGTTTCTGTTTTTGTTTGTTTGTTTGTTTGTTTTACTTTTAAATAAGGATTTTCAAGAGAGGAAGACAGGCTATGCCATACGATGGATTAAGATACACTGGCTGAATATGTGTGTATATGCATGTGTGTTTTCTGATTTAAGCCCCTTGTTACATTTCAAGAAACAGTCTCTAAAATAAAACAAATAAAGAAAGAAAGAAAGAGTCTCTGACATGTGTATTTGGATTCTTAAATTTTGCTCTTCTGACCCCAAATGATATTTTATGGTGATTTTGGATGGTTTAAATTTAGCATCTGTGTCTATATTTATATGTCTACTTCCCTATGTTAATCCCTTATGAAAGTCAAAGTATGCAGTTTCTGAGATCCATATTTGGATCCTCCAATTTTCCTCTGATTCTTGAGTGCCTTCTTCAGATTTCTAAGCAGCATTATCTAAGACATGTGTTGTTTTCCATCAAAGATCATTCTCAAGCATCCGAGAAACACTGGCAAAGCAACTATTTTGCTTTGGGGGCCTTATTTGATGGTGGTGTTGGCACATGAATAGAACTAAGCTGGTGACTTTTGTTTTAACTATTGTTACTTTATTTCTCTGAAAGCATTGCTCAATCTTTCTAATTTGTGTGTGATTTTTTTAAAAGAAAATATGCAGTATCCAAGAAGGGAAAGCACTATTGAACTCCTACTGTGTTCCTTCCTCAGCTTCTCTTTCCCAACCTACAGTTTTCCCCTCCCTCACCATATGAGTCTTGGGGTGTCTTGGGGTCTCGTCTCCCCAGCCTGTGAGCACTGCACTTGCTGATGAGGTCAGTAATCATGGAGAGTAGGAATCAAGTCCTGGATGTTTGGGGCAAGTCTGCATTCCACACTCCAATATTCAGATGCTCGATGAAAGAACTTTCTCCACTTGGAAATACTCCCCACTCCTCAAGTGGTTCTTCATACATTCTCACTGGAATTGGGACAGTTTGATAGCTATTTATTTATTTATGCATCACTTTATTTCAAACAGAACTTCAAGGGTGGGGGGGTGCAAAGCTACATAAAATAAATGAAAGCTAATTAAAATTGACAAAGTTCAAGATAAGAAAAAAAGATGGAGCAAGCCTGAGAATTAAATATATATATATATATGAAGCAAGCCATTTTACACTCTTGAATAAGTATCTCAAATTTGACTCTAAGCTTTCTAGAAGCAAAAGCAAAGGGAGAATCTAATCACTAATCACATGATGAGTTTAAAAATTCGGAGCAAAACTCTTCCTGGAAGTGAAGATTAAGAACCTAAAATGACATGTGCATGAAGAAAAATCTGGCTGAGTTCAGGTTGGTGGTTCATGGAGGGTCAAGCAACTCCTCGTGAGTAATTTGGGGTATGTTCTAAACATTGCCACATCCCACGCAGTGCCTGCCTTATAGCACGGGTGCAATGATTGCTGCCTGGGTGATTTTTAAAGCAGGAATAACCTGACACTCCATCAGCTATAAAAAGTCAAATTACAATAAAACATAAAGTACATATGACTTTAAACTTTTCAGTGTATTATTTTAGGTTAAAGTGGGAACAGATCATTCAATCAAGTAGTTGAATTAGTTACTTGTTAAGAGTTTATTATCTAAAACCCAATTGCAACATGGAGGGCCTATACCAAAAATGATTCTACTAATTTTAGAATTGCTCTTTAGTTCTTCTTTCTTGCAATAATCAAATTGCCACAGTAATTTTTTAAGACCATAAAATTGGATCATCTGCATGTGAAAAAATGCTTGGCTCTTGATTCTTTGTGGAATAAAGTAAAAGTTATGATGATTTAGCTTTGGATATTTTCATCCAATTAGTAGATCCTTCTAGACCTTCCCATGTGGTAAAACAGTGAGTTTGAAATATTGTGATCCATCATTTCTTTCTGGATATCATCTCTCTTTATCCTTTGCATAGCTAAAGTAGTAGGGGATACATTAATTCATTTTTCCTCTAATAAAAAAACATAGAAGTGGCATTTTGGTCTGTAAACCCAATACAAAATTAAAGGTTCTCTCAAGAAATATAAAGTGCTTGAGATATAATAGGAAAAAAATAATTACTTAAAGCCCCCTACTATGCTAGTACACCTGCTATATGCAGATATATTCATCTCTTACATAATCTGATGGGATATAAATAAAATATTATAAATTATTTAATCCCTAATTATGCAAATTAGGCACCAATAAGTACAAAGTGAAATGTAGAATTCTGAATGTAAAGAAAGCATGTTCTTTTGCTTTTAAACAGATGGACTCTGAAAGGAAACAAGGTCATTGAATAATTCAATAAAATATTTAGTGGAAAGATTAAATGGTGTTCTTGATAAGCAGCAATACCTAGTTTATTTAACAATCTATTATAAGTATGTCTGTAAAGAAGCAATTTATATGTTCAAAGCAGATTACATATCCATGAGTAAAAGTAGCATTTCATTGGTTAGGAGAACATGTTCTGGAATCAGAGAACTTGGGTTTGAATCCAGCCCTACCATTTACTACTTAACCTCTTTGTGCCTCAGCTTTCCCATCCATTAAGTGGGGTAATAAGGGTATCTACCTCATAGGATTCCTGAGAGGATGGAATGTGCTCCTATTTGGAAGTGCAGAGTGAAATTCAAAATCTGCAGCATTCACTCAGCTCCCCTCAGTGCCTGCTGAGGATGAGAGAAGGCTCTTCTTAAAAGACTGTGTGTGGGGAGGAGGTTGGCCCATGAGTGTCCCAGTGGAAACAGATATGGAGATGGACCCATAGAAAGAAATTACAAAGAGATTGACTGAGTGTGTTCCAGTGGCTGGAATGTCTCCCCAAATCCCAGAAATCATAGTAAACACTATTAATTCACTCATACTAATTTACACATTTTCTCATGAAAATTTATGGAATAAATGGAGAGTAAATTATCTAATTCTTTAAATATTAAATAGCTCCTAGGATAATGTTTCTTTCTTGAGGTCCCATCCCATCATCTTTCCTTCCCCATAGACTCTTGCATCTGTAGCTATGAGGCATCCTCCGACTAGCTCTTCAAAGCCCCCTTCTTGATTAAGAGGCATAGGTATCTTCACTGACATTGGGCTTCAGGAGCACATCATCCTAACCAAATCCCAGTATCAAGAATCCAAGTTCTTGCTAGAGTCTGCTCATGGCCAAAATTGAGCTCTCACATTTCCTTTTGCAAGCTGCTGCTCCCCCAGGCTTCCCCACCACCAAAAATGGCACTACTGTCTCCAAGTTGCTGGATGGTCTTCCTCCCTTTCTCTCATCCCTCTCCTCCAATCCATCACAAGTCTTGCAGTTCTAGTTGTAGATAATATCTCGAGTCCATCTACTTCGCTTTCCCTCCATGTCCACTGCCATGGTGCCAGGGTGGGCCCCCTCCTGCGGTCCTCTCCAGGTTGTTCTTCTGGCTCCCGTGGAGCTCCCCTTCAATCCATTCTCTATTCAAGAATGCAAGGATGTTCTTGCAAAATCAGCCAGATCACACCACCTCCTGCAGGTGAAGTCCTTCATTGCATTGGGAATGGACCCAAGCCCCTGGCCTGGCTTCCCTCCCTCCCTGAGCAGTTGTTGACATTCTCGTGTCCCTGCAGCAGCCCTTCCCATTTCCTTCTCCCCACAGGCCTGCGTGCTTTGTTTGCTCCACTTGGAAGGCTCACCTCATTTGCCAGCCTTTTGTAGCCAGCCTCTTCTCATCTTGAAAGTCTCAGATTAAATGAGGGCTCCCCAGAGAGGGTCCACGCAGCTCCCTACTTGTTTCTGTCCTGGTGCTTCATATTTTATAATTGTTTACTTGCTATATTGTCTGCCTCACCAGGTATTATGCAAGAAAACAGCATTCCCTGAAGTGAAATTGTATTGAAAAGATCCAGAAAGGAAGAACAATACGTTAAAGAAATATAGTAACAAAAGCTTTAATTTGCTTCAATCAGAAAAATTTCAAGTGCTGATAGCACTCAAAATATCTATTTATTAAGAATCTACACAACCTGAAGTTGTTGAAAACAAATATTCCAATCCTTTCATCTCTCACTCTTACCAGTTATCTGGGAGAAGATTCCTCTGCCAACATACCAACCAATAAAACATGGTACTCAAAAATGCAACATGATTCTCCAAATTCAATGTAGCCAGTGCAAAATAAACCCTGTCTCCCAGATACTGTAGTTCCATTAGTGTTGTCTCAGGTAGCTGTGTATTGTTTTTCTTTTGGGGGAGGGTATCTGTGTCACACTGTGGTCTCACAATCAAATTGATTTAGGTATTAAAATACGTCGACTTCTGTTGTTGGTTAACCTTTCTTTTAAATGGAACCCCAGAACCCAGAATTGGAACACTCCTGACCCCATCTCTGCATTGTTCCATGCTTGCCTGGTTAATTTTTATTTGGTTAGTCAGTGATTTTTTAAATCATATTTTTACCGTGGAATATAACATATATACATAAAAATGATAGCTTTCCAAGTGCAATTTAACAAGTAGTTAGCAAATTTCAAAGAATGGTATGGGTTACAGTTTCACAGTTTCAGTTATTTCCTTATTGTGAAGTATAACATATATGCAGAAAGGTAATAACTTTTAAAGTACAATTTAACAAGTAGTTATAGAGCAAATTTCAAAGAATGTTATGGATTACAGTTCTACCACTTCAGTTCTTTCTTTCTAGCTGTTCTACTAAGAAAAAGAAAATTGTATGGAGATTCACTATTCATAACCCTTTGTTGAATTCTGTCTTCTCTGTTGCCCCTTCCTCTAGTTTAATCACTTTCCTAATCTTCAGCGATGTCTAAGTTGTGACCACCCTAACTTGTTCATGTTGCAAATGACTTTTGATGAAGCAAAAAGTACATACATCAGCCCCCTGTTTTATGATGCTGTATGTCATCTTTCAGGGTTCAATTTTTTCCTTGATATTCTATTACTGGGACTTCCCATGTTGTTTTTGGTAGGCATGTGGCTTGTTTCTGAGTTTCAGCTGCTGTGAACAGCCTTGCTTGGCACATTCTTGCACGTGTGCCCTGTCATACACGTGCAAATGTGTGTCTTGGGTGTGTACCTAGGAACGGAATTGCTGGGCCCTAGAGAATGGGTAATGATAAACTACTTCCCAAAGTAATTACCCCAGGGTGTAAAAGCCTAGATCTTTTTCAAGTCAATTGTCAAGTCAAGCCCCACCCCACCATCCTGCTGTCTTGAAATTGATCTTATTAAAACCAAATGCTGAAGTTTATGTTTATCCCTGGTAATTGTCACCTCTTTGGTTTAGACTCATTATTCTGGACTGCTTAGGTTACCTTACATCCTATTTTTGGCATCCTTCAAATTAGCTACCTCTTCCAGGTTTTTGCAATCTTTAGAATATATTCATATTCTTTCTATAAAATAGTGGTGGGAAAATAGCTCTTATTTATCGAGAGCACTTTGCATTTTATTGAAGTAATTTCTCACAGTAAGGATACTATGCCTGTTTCACAGAAGAAGAAACTGAAGCACAAAGTTAAGTAAAGAACCCAAGTTCAAGAACAAGAGGCAAGGCCAACACTCGAACTCCAAAGCCTGTGTTCTTTCCTCTCTAAGGCATTTGTTCCTTATCCAAGATGAGTAGAGAATAGTGTTATAAATCCCTGGTCTCTAACCCACCTGCCTGCTCCCCTAGGTTTACCAACAACTTTGGTTTATATGGTCCAACCTGACTATACAGAATAGCTGATTACTTGGCATGGCTCATGTCTTAACTGTTCTTGCAGCACTGAGTACAAGGAATGTACAGACTTCAGAGCTGAATCCCAGCTCTGCCACTTACCTTGAACTGGGGCAGGTTATTTATCCTCTTTGTGAGCAGTGTGGCCTGGCTTAGCCTTTGCAAGGCTTGGGGTCTTCTTATGTAAAAGGGTGTAGTGGAACTTGTCCCAT
This sequence comes from Choloepus didactylus, assembly GCF_015220235.1. Lineage (NCBI taxonomy): Eukaryota > Metazoa > Chordata > Mammalia > Pilosa > Megalonychidae > Choloepus > Choloepus didactylus. The sequence continues at coordinate 9,018,185 of NC_051320.1, read as the reverse complement.
GGCATGGCAGGGAGGTTCAAAGGAGAAGACGTGACGTCCAGATGCCTGCCTGCGATATAAAGGAGCTACGTGAAATGGTGGCACTTCTCTGCTCCCTCTTTTTATTCTTACAAAGGAATTAAATCCTATAACTCACTCCACCCATTTTTTCCAGAATCCTGGACATGTGTGGTTTTGGTAAAAATTCAACAGTTCATATAAAGTCTAATTGTCACCTAGCAGCTCCCAAATTCAATATGAAGTGATTTGTATTTATCACAGATCTCATTCATAGGCACATATTTTCAATATGAACTAAGATGGTCTGACTCTTTATAGGTATAGAGAGTGATGAAGAAATTAGGCATTTGGATGAAGAAATAAAGGAACTGAATGAATCCAACCTTAAAATTGAAGCAGATATGATGAAACTTCAGACCCAGGTAAAAAAAAAAAAAGTAATGCATTTCTTTATGGCAATGACAGTCTTTTGTGGAAAGAAAATATTGAACTTTCAAACCTTGTAATTTAAAATATACTGATACCTTACAGTGAACGCACTAAGCATTTCTCAATTAAACAATTATTTTAAAACCAGAATGGGTGGGCTATCCTGGGCCATCAGTGACTTGGTTGGCAAAGTTACTCGAGCTTTTGCCTTGTTTGACTTACAGGCTTTAGAAGTATATAAAGCAGATCATCCTACAATTAAAGAATTCTCTAGAGTGTTGGTCCTTTAGAAAAAGGTGAGGTAGAGATAAGAGAATTCTTAGTTTTATTAAAATCTAACCAAACATAGCAACTTCTAAATTTTTTAAATCTCTCCAGAACACTTCTGAATAAGCCATTATTTGTTTGAAACAGATCTTAATATAGATTCTCTTGAACTAATTCTTCATCTCAAAAAGATCTAAGCAATTTCTCAATTCTACATTGTCCTTTCAAATACACCCTCTGATTAAATTTACCTAACTGGAAATGAAAAGTTGAGTACACAGTTTTTAGACTCTAAGAATGACTCTTATTGTACCAAAATAGAAGGAAATTAATCCTGAGATAAAACACAGAATCAGATCTCTTTCTCACCTCTCCCTTCTCCTGAGAGGTAGGATTTTTATCCCATGGTGATTCCTGACTCCCTTAAATGTCCTTGTATACAGCAGGTTATTACAAAGCATTTTAACCCACCCAAGACTCCCGTTTGCTCTCCTTACCCGGCAAGCCCACCGTCACCATCTCCCATGAAGAATGGAGCTGCTTAATGTCCTGGTTGAGATGATCATGAAGAAAGTCAAGGCCTTGGTCTCATGGAGCTTGAAGTCTGGGGTGGGGGTGGAGGGGCAGACAGACAGTCAGCCAAAAACCCTAAAGGAGAGGAGCATGTAGCTTATTAGAACGTGATAAGTGCTAAGGAAAAAAAGAAACTATGGATAGAGGTGGGTAAGAGGAAGGGAGGGGAGGGAAACGAGCCAGATTTCAGGTGAGGCCTCAGAAAGGAGACATTTGAGTGAAGACTTGAGGAGTTGATGGTGCAGCCCAGCGGGTTTGGGGGAGGAGCGTTTCAGACAGACAAAAAGCAAATAAAAAAAGTCTAACTCAAAAAAAAAAAAAAAAAAAGACCTTCTAGGGGCAAAAAAAGACTAACTCATGACAAGCCCTGGAGCATCCCAGAAATAGCTGAATGGGTGTGGGAGCCAGGGCAGAGGGGTTCATATCGGGCCTGGAAGGCAATTTTTTAACTGTGGTTTTTATTCCAAATGAAATGCAGAACCATTGTGGGTTTGGTGGGTTTTGTTTTGTTGACTTTTTGTTTTGAAATAATTTCAAACTTCATAAGACAGTTGCAAAAATAATACAAAAGCAATGCAGAAAACTTCAATAGGGCCCTCCCTGGATTGTCTGGCTTTTAACGTCTTGCTGCATTTGTTATCCATTGTGGGGTTTTGGGCCAAGGATAGCATGATCTGCTGTACATTTTAGGAGACTGGTTCTGGTGGCTGTGTGGAGGATGTGCTGAGAGGAGCTGGGGACAAGTAGAAGCAGGGACGGGTCCAGGAACCTGGGCAGGACCAGTGGCCCCAGTGCAAGGGTGTTGGGCATCGCTCACTTCCTGCAAGTGGGGTCTCCTGCAGGTGGACCCCAGTGGATCTGAGGTGGGAGAGGAGAGCACAGTGGCTGCCTCAATGGCTGAGCAGCGGGCAGCTCTGAGCTACCGTCATGCGGCTCGGAGAGAGCCATATGTGGGCAGCTTTGGGGAGAAATAGCAAAGGTTTCCTTTTGAGCATATTGTGCCTGAGATATCTGACATCTGGTCGTACGCAGATATTGAATCTGGAATTCACCAGAGAAGTGTGGGCTGAAGATAAAAACTTGGGGGATGTGATTCGGAAACTCACAGCAATAAGATGAGGTTGTAATAATTGCACAAGTAGGTGCTGCTGTTTATTTTTTCCTTAGCATTTCAATTGAGCAAGTGAATTCTCCTTCAGAAAGAGAAACCTCTTATACTCCCTTCAAACTCTATTCCTCATGTCTCCAAGTCATTTCCATTTTAGATTACATCCATGGAAAGCAATTTAAAGACGATAGAAGAGGAGAACAAACTCATAGAACAGAACAATGAAAGCCTGTTGAAGGAGCTGGCAGGTCTGAGCCAGGCGCTTATCTCCAGCCTTGCGGACATCCAGCTCCCACAGATGGTAAGTAGGGCCAAACACGTGGCAGCTCTTTTCCAAGTGTTTGTGATACCATTTTCCAATTACTGAAGGAGCCCCAGTTAGTTAGCTTAGCTGTGAGGAAACCTGACAGGAGTCACCAAGTCCCACATCCCCTCCTTTTCCAACTTGCAATCATCTGCGTATATTTACATTACATTAGGGCCAAGGAGTCATTGAAAGAAGAGGGTTTACTTGAGGCTTGCTTTGGAAGTTGGAGGCCAAAGCTCCCTCACTGGAAATATGTTTCCAAACAGAACTCTCCATGCCTTACAAAAACATGACCCTGCCATTTGCATCATTTACCCTACTTAAAAACTGTAAAAGAAAAAAAAAGTTTAATTCCCAATAGACTTGGTGCTTCCTTCATACTGAAGAATGAAGAATGTACTTCAGTTCTCCTCACATGCAATAAAAAGCACAACCGTGAGAAAGGCGTCCTTATTTGTAAAATCTAAATACATATTTCACTTATGGCAACTCTTTAGAATTCACAGAAAAATTAATTTCCTTTATATTTTCATAAATATAAATAAACTTGCGGAAGTGGGAGTACATTATTGAATGCTTTTAATTTCCTCAGCACCTGCATTCTTGGAGCAAGTTTTCTAATACTGCTGATTTTATATATAAAACGGTTTAAAGAAGAAGCAAGTTAATGAAGAAATATGATTGGTTTTCCTTAAAAAAAAAAAGTCCCTCAATTTACCCAGCTTACCAGCATGGGAAGCCCTCATCTTAACGAATTTCAAATGTGTTTCTTGACAAAAAGAAAAAAAAAAATACATATATTAGTGAAGAACACAAAGGGAAATGATTGTTTTATGACCAGCATTAATTATTGGATATTATTGATAATATTATTTACTAAGATTTGCCTAACTCGTACTTCAAATTTCTGTTGCTTAATATTTTTTCCTTCACCAGTGCCATACAAATAATAGTTAGCACACAAGGTAACCTGTACCTTCTACAGTTCCTATAAGCCTTTGATGTGGTGATGCTCAGGCTTGTTGCATTAAATGTTCACAAGTGCCCCAGGGAGTGAGCACTGTCATTCTCATTCTGTGATTGAGGAAATTGAGGCTCAGAGAGTTTACATAATTCAATCAAGAGTCCAAAAGCAACATGTCAGGTGAACCTGGCCTTGCTCTTCTGCCACCTGGGATCTAGTCAGTTTCACGATTCCCCAAGAAACACATGGCACAAGGAAGGCAGAAACTGAGAGAAACCAATAACAGATTAGGACTTTGCTGAGCACAACAAAAAAGTCTTCAAATTTAGAAAGCCGGCCATCTAAATAGCAACAATATCAATAATTTCCTGTATATCTATGTTTATAACCCTTTTTACAGTCCTTCCTCCAAGCACCTGGTAAAGTAAGGCACATATCATGTTTTCTTTTGTTTTCAAAAAGATGGGACTCCAGCACAAAAAAAAAAAAAAAAAAAAAAAAAAAAAATGGTTGAGAAATAGTCCATTTGCACCATTCATTTCCCCGCATTCAGGTATTCAATTTACACATACTGAATGTGTACCATCTTTGAATCATGACATTAGGCAAATGAGAGCAAAAAAAACAAAAAAGGAAAAAAAGAAAAAGTGAGATGTGATTCTACCTGCAGAAAAAAAAAAAAAATAGAGAAATAAAAAAGAGTACTACAGTGAAGCTTCCAGGGTAAAATGGAGCAAGTGGTATCTGAGAGTAGATAGAGAAGGACATTTTCCACCAGGCAATTTGTTAGTGAGCAGCTTAGTCAAATCTTGCTCACCAGCTCCCCCCATGTCTCCTTCTGTGCACAGTAGGTCCATTTGTTCTGAGCACGTGCAATTGAGGCTGACACTGCCCCCCAAGAGAAGAGAGGCAGGCTGAAAGGGTCCCCCTCAGCAACCAGACATCCCTACCTTATGGGGCTCCAAGGGGGTCACAAAACTCCCAACAACCAGGTCCCATTAATCTCAACAGTTGAGTGAAGAGTGAGCAGCCAGATCCCAACATACTCGGTGTCTCTGCATCCCCCGCAGACCCCAGCGGGCCGGGCGCTCGGCGCCTTGCCCTCCCTCCCAGCCTCCTCGGTCCCCAATTTTCCTCCACATTCCTTTCACCTTCCGCCTCACCTGAGCGTCTGCGACTGCTACGATGTGTCTTGTCTTCATTTAGGGGCCTATCAGTGAGCAGAATTTTGAAGCGTATGTAAGTACACTCACGGATCTGTACAGCAATCTGGAAAGGGACTATTCCCCGGAATGCAAAGCTCTGCTGGAAAGTATCAAACAGGCAGTGAAGGGTATCCACGTGTAAGTTCGCGGCGCTGCCGGGCAACAGAAATCACCAGCAGCAGTCAACTCCAAATGCATCCATTAGGGGTTCGTGTACTGCTACAGGCGTGGAGATTGCCACGACGCATTTGTGATTGCAACATTGCACTATTCCCCCCACCCCCCAGCTGACGTAAAAAGGAAAGAAAAACTATGCTAGACTATTTGGATTAAAAGCAATGCAGTCAATTCTTAGACCTTATTTATTTTCATATGGTTTCTTTTATTTCTTCATTGCACTCTTTTGGGTTTTTTGGGTTTCGGTTTTTATTTTTATTTTCTTGTAAAATATATGTAAAATAAATGTGACATTTTTAGTATTTTATTTATTTCTAATCAGAGAGTTTTTTTATCTTTTAACTGCATTTTGAAGTCTGCCATATTTTTACAAATGTGTTTATTAATTTATTTTCCAATAGAATTTAAATAGAAATGCTATTCGCAAATCACGTATCTTGCTGAGTTTGAATGAGGAAACAAAAATGTGTGAAGGAAATCCTTGTCTAAGGACTGAACTGTGGTTTAGTTTGGTTTTTATTGCACACTTTTCCCCCCTTTCGCAGGCTTGGGCATTTACAGTGAATTTGCAGTAAAGTGAGATGCTGAAGGGATGAGGAGATAAATGGCGCCCCCTAGTGGGAAGCGCACACTCACAAAAGCACAGTACACTGGAAAACAGCCTGTTTAGAATTTGTTAGCAATAATTAAATATAGCAATCAGCAAAGTATTCGACTTGGCTGTACGGTTTTAGTCCACATGAATTATTTACTTGAAAATGTTTTAAAGAAACATAAGCTTGTTTAGAGATGCAGATTTGTCTGTTTGTTTTTCGAGTCATATCACATAGTTGGCAACTCATCCCACGACAAGAAAAAAGACTTGATGTGACCAGCCAGGCTTTCCTACCATATGTTGGTACAACGTACGAGTGACAATATTGATGTAGATTTGTACTTAGCAAATACAAACACATCCAAATGGAAAATTTTGTAGATACCATATCCCCTGAAATAGCATTTATCTTACTGGGTTGTCAGGAAAGGAGTTGAAAATACAGTAACTCATGAAAAAATATTACTCTAATCAGAGTCGTTACTTCAAATGCTGGCAACATTGGTTTCAACCTCTTTAGGTAACAAGACAATGTACAATTAGATAAAAATCTTTCCATAGAACTCCAAGTGCTACAAAGTACACCCACACACACACACACACACACACTTACACATTCACGTACACTCATATGCACTTAAAATTGATCCCGTGATCTTGGATTTCCAAATGGATCAGAGGTTAGTGGTTGCTATAGTAAAGGCAATGTCTATTTCAGGGATTGTAAGTAGTTAAGCATTGTTTCAAAAGTTTTTTTATATTTATTTTTTTTAAGAAAAAGGTATAGACAACCAGCTAAACTGCCTTTTGGGTATGCACACACACCTCATGTGCAGATGTGCCTCTGTGTAAATGCACACATGAACTTAGTGTGGGCTTAATTTCCTGTGCTATAACAAAAGTGTTTATTTTTTATTAACCTCATGGGTATTCAGATTGAATGTGATGGCATTCACAGGCTTGATATATTCCACTGTTATTACCTGTGTACCTGCACAAATTACAAGTAATACTCGATGGCAATTCCACTCTCATAAACTGTGGTTATTGTTATGCAGTAAGTGGGGCTTTATCTTTGGTTTGGGGTTCGTTTGAACCCTTGAATCTTAGTCTAGTGAAAATGAGATGTCTGTTCTTAGGTAGGAATGTTTAATTGTTTATTTAAAAATCAATTTAAAAAGAAAAGAGCTACCATACGTGCTGTCTATGATAAATGGGACACCAAACAAAATTTTCTATTAAAGTTATGTACTTGCAAGCATTTCGCTCTACAGTACTTGATAGATGCATACAAATGAGTTCACTTATTACAAAGACAAGAGTTTAATTTGCTAAATATCTTAACAAGTTGTTATATATTTTATTTAATTTAAAATAAATCTTGTACCAACCTATGTATTTATTACTATAATTTACTATGGCTTCAGGTTAATTTATTTGTGTTTGGATTGTTTGAGCAGGATGTTTTGTGAAGTATGTTTGTATTATTTGCTTCCTTTGTACTTGATGCATTTTGTGATGTGCACTGAATTTTTTTTCTTTTCGACTATGTTAACAATCGACACTGTAAATTGGGTCTTTTGTAAACAACAAAAATGACGTATGCATTTTTTTAATTTGAAGTAGTTTGTATACTGTTTCTTCAAACAATTAATATTTCTTACATCAAAGCAACAAAATTGTGTTCAGTGCTGTACCTTTGGTGTATAGTAGGAAATAAAAATTGATAATGAGTTTTGCTGTGCTCTTTCTCAGGCTACTTTACAGAGAACATTATCACCATCCCATAAAAGGCCCTTCCCTTTCCTAGACTCGCCCGCAGGCGTTCTCCTGGGTAGAGGATGCTTGAGCCCAAGAGCAGTTCTGCTGTATTTCAGCTCTGTCAATCAGTATGTTTGGCTTATTTTTTCCTCTCCAAGCAGACAGGATTTTTGGCTGATTGACAAGTCTCCCCCACCATTGGATGCCTTTGACAAGCAGGAAATCCACCAGGATCTAGTGAGGCATAAAATAAAGGCTACGTCCTCCTGGTTCCAAAATTGGAAGTTGAACTCAAAGAAATATAATTGATTCTTAAAAGCATCCTTTTTTTTAGTTGTGTGTTTTTCCTGTCTAATGTCAAATAGTCAGCCTAATTTAATTTTTCCAGTTGCTGTCCAGATTTACACATCTTTGGGACGGGTTGCCATTTATCCCTGATATGGTAAAAATCCATGTAATCCATATAATTAAACAAATTAACTGAGGAAGAATCTGGTCCTGGGAGAAAAGCCAGAGCTGTGCTTGGACAGAGCTCATAGAGCAGGGGTTGACACACAGCAGTTAATGCACAACGTAACTTTCTTTGAGTCACCAAATTTATTTTCACAAGCACAAGGTGTGATGTGATGCAGCTGGAGAAGGCAGGTCACAGGGTAGGAATTTGTGGGACTGGGTGGGTGATCAGCTCATGTGTTCATCTTGCTCTGAGCCCTGACTGGGGTTTTACATCAGTGTGTGCATCACTGTGCCTGAGCGTGTGATAAGAGGTGAGCCCGAGAACACGTGTTGGACTCACCCATTCACCCAGCGATGTTTTTAATAGAATGCGGTTGTGCCAAAACCCCTTTCTGACCTCAGCGTAAGTTCGCTAGAGGGGGCACGATGAAATAAGAGGGGGGTGCTATAGTCGAGGTCACGCAGGTCCTGGGGGGTCCCTGTAGAGGGGTGCCTCAATAATTCTGGTTTCCTGGGAATAGTGCAGAGTACAGAAGAGCTGGGCACATTTAAGAAACAGCATTGCAGGCACAGAACAGCATATGCAGATGTGCAGTGGGGGGATAGAGAGTGGCCCCAGCATTTAACGTATTTCAGACATGAAAAATTGGTGAGAAGCAAGAAGATAAGAAGTGAAAAGCCCAGGTAAGTGAGAGACGGGGTCATGTGGTGCTAAAGCATTCTAACAGCCCCACACAGACTTCAGAAGCCAAAGAAATAAAATCAGAAAATGACAGGATCAGATTTCCACTGCAGATGATTTATTCCACCAATAGGGACACAATTCTAAACAGCTTCTACTTGAACCAATGTCCTGGATGAAAAGAAAAGAAGAAAGATTCTTTCATCTGCCCCACTGGAAAAAGTTTTTAAAAATTAACTGGTTATGGAACATAAATATCTTATGACTATTAGTAAAAATGAATGTTTTCTATTTCTCTGCTTTACACACATTATGTACATTTTATTGTGTCCTGGGCAAAGTACCCTGCTATTTCCTCTCATTATTCTGCAGATAATTATGAAGGAAGCAGATTTAATTGACTAATAACTGTCTACACTGTCAGATACAATCATTGATGCTTTGTTCATCTCACTAAATAAAAATGATGCTTTATTCATCTCCTAAATCATCAAACAAATTTATGGAGTACATATCAATATGCCTAATTAGACTGATGAGGAAACCGTTGCTCAGAAAACCCTAACAACTTGCTGCATTATTAGGGTACTCCAGAGAAACAGAACCAACGGGAGATATAAAAAGGTTTAATACAAGGAATTGGCTCACACAATTATGGCAACTGGCAAGTACAAACTCCTTTGAAGTCCTTGGTCCAAATTCCCCAGGGGAAGCTGGCTGGCTGGAAATTCCAGCAAGAGCCAAAGTTGATGTTGAAGCAGAAATTCTTCTTCTGGCCTCTTAAACCCTTAGTTCTGGCTTTTAAGACTTCCAACTGATTGAATGAAGACACTCTCCACTTTGCTGGGGACAATCTCCTTTGTTGGTCATAGATGCAATCACCTGAGAGTAGATGCAATTGACTGATTGTAGATGCAGATCCCATTTAGAAAATACTCACACACTAACAAGGAAGCCAGTGCTTAACCAAACATGACCCCATAACCTAGCCAAACTGACACATGAAACTAAACATCACACCTGGCCAAGATCACAAAATTAGGAAAAGGATTTGACCTTGAACATGTTTCATTGAAAAGGAAACCACAGCCTCTTTCCAGTGTTTTTAGGAAACTCTCCTATTGTGGATTGTTCTATTATAATCAGGAGGATAGCAGGACCCACCAACCTGCACTTTAAAAAATGAGTGTGTGAAAATCCAGAACTCTTAGTGTCTCATTTTGCCTCTGAGCCTCGTGTCCTTTGTCATGGATATTGCGGCCACACTCTAAGGCAAGTATTAGGATCAGCATGGAGCCCCAGAGATAATAATACCAGGATTCAGTGCAGTTCTGACATAGATACCAGCTCTGCCCTTGCTTTAGTACATCACAACCACCTTCCGCTGACCCCTGTCTCTTGCTGGCCATCATCCTAACATCTCTTGGGTCATAGAATCATTGAGCAAATGACAGTCAGTTTGTTTAATCACTACTCCAGAAAAAAAAGTTATTCACAGAAGCATCATTTGCACATACAGACTACACTATTAGGATGTATTTTTCTTGGAAAGGCATATCATAAAAATGTGACACTTTAATCACTTTTTTGATGAATTGGATTGAAACTCTTAATATGGGTTGTAATAACAGCCAAAAAATAATGTAAATAACTCATTATTCTTTCCTTTTTAGGATGATACAACATAATTATTGTTATCTGTCATTAGCTGCTTTATGTATGCTTGACAGTTTTGGATTGGCCCCTATTAATAAAAGGACACTTTGCACTGACCTTTACCAGCTACTAAATATTTTAAAACATGAAATTGAATGTAAAGTTCTCCACTGTAAGGAACAGTTATTGTTTTAGTAGAATTTTCCATTCAGATATGTATTATCACATAGAAACGTCATTAGTTCCCTTCTGGCTCACAGGGGGCGTTTGCTTCTGTGACTCACTGCCTTGTTCATTTTTAAATGAAATCCATGGTTGGATTTATTGGCTGGAAATCTTAAAGTCAGAATGGCACCTTGGGGATATATCACTAATGATGCTTCTAAAGGATCAAACTTTTAATCAAAATCTTTGTAAATATTTATCCCCATGATTAGTATACTTGAATTTCAGACACAAGACTGAACTTTCAAGTTTTGTGTTCTATCAAAGACTGAGAACAAAAACATCTACAGGCCCACAGCTTACTATGTACATTTAACCACAGTTTGGTTATTTTCATAGACATAACTTGACTATTGGATTATCTGCATTTACAAATTTGCTATTCTAGAACATTCTTGCCTAGGAAGATGAAATTGAAAATAGCTTCATTATTCATTTCATGGACTTCCCAACAATCCATTTATCTGAACTGCACTGCTCAGTGTAATCTCAGAGTAAATACTCCTTCTCGGGACAAAAGAGAGCATGAAATGGTTGTTTACTCTTCAGGACTCACTTTGAAACTCTGCTGTATGCTCCTATCCTAAACTGCCCTGAATTTACCCAGTCCTAATCAAGCCCACACATTCCAGACCCTCCTTAAAACAGAGCCCCCAAACCACAGAATATTCTACCTTTGTCCACCACAACCCCACAACTCAGATGCTATTAAGACTCTGTCAAGATAAACATGGTTTTGTTTCATCAACAGGTTATTTTGTGGAATTTTGTTGGAGACAGAATTTAACAGACAGACCCAAAGTAGTTTCTACACACACCCATGAATGCTTCTTTAATTTACAGCCTAAAGTGTTTTTGCTAAGCAGGAATATAAATGGTACATTTTTAAATCATGAAATACCTAAAAGCTTAAAAGGTAAATATTTTCAAAAACTAAGTTTTTTTTACTCGTTCCCATTTTCCCTTTCCACCTCCGGAGAATCATCTACATCAGTAGTAAAAACGTAAATAATCAACAGAATAAGAGGATGAAGGAGGGCAAGAAGAAAGAGAAGAGAGAGGGGGAGGAAAAGAGAAGACAAAAAGAAACTATCTGTCCCCGGTAACCTATATTTTTAAAAAGTAAATAAAAATTCCTCAAGGGGTAACAGTATAAAATAATTTATGGACCTGGGAAAGTCCCAGATCTGCCCTCTGTACCCTGAAGTTTTAAAGACAGTTGTCCTTTAAAAACACACATACACAAACATATTTGTTTTTGAGTGCTGACTGTTCAACAGAAATTATCCAAGTGCTTTTAATATATATTAACTTATTTCATTCTCACAACAATTCTGTGAGTTTCAAACAATCGTAGTCACTACATATTTTTAAGAGGTTTCACAAAGTGTCTAAGTAACTTAGGAGCAGATGGCAGTGGCTTTAAACTGCCCCCCCTTTTCAGCTCTGAATTGCTGCTTCTCCCCCAGGTTCTGCCTTCCTGCGGTGTCTAAAACGGAAACTACCAGCCACAGGAGCCCCTGAGCACTGAAATGGGGTGAGTGACACATGCTGAAAAACATATATTGTTTATATTGGATTGGATGAAATTTATTATTAAAATTAACTTCTCTTTTTGTTGTGGCTACTAGAAAATGTAAAATCACTTGTGTGACTCTCATTGTATTTCTATTGGACAGTACTATCTGACCTTTTCTTCTGCATGAAGCCAGAAAGATGTTCAAAAAGAAAATATTCTACTTTTTTACTTTTTCTGCAGCTCAGAAATGACAATGCCTATTTTTTTTTTAAAAAAAAGACCAACAGTACTTATTTCTAAAATCAAAATACAGATAAACAGTCACCAAAAATGTTATTTCCCTAAATGAAAGCAAGCATCAAGAAAACGGACATGTTGTATTCATATTCTGGGAATAAGCTGGACATTAGTAAAATGTTTTTTGTTAGAGAATTTATGAGTTTATAGAGCAATTGTGAATCAAATGCAACATTTTCATATACCACCCTATTATTAACACCTTGCACTGGTGTGGAACATTTGTTACACTTGATGAAAGCACATTTTTATAATTATATGATTAACTATATCCCATAGTTTACATCAGGGTTCACTATTTGTGTTATGCAGTCCCATGGATTTTTTTTAATTTTTATTCTAGTTCCATATTATATAACCTAATGTTTCCCCTTTTAACCATAATCAGATATATTGTTCAGTGCTGTTAATTACATTCACGATGCCTCTTTTCTTTTACTTTGTATTTTTTTTCTTGAGGGAGAAATCCCCAAAATATGAAAACATCTGAGAACTATTACATTTTTTATGGGTTCAGACAAAAAAACAAAGAGGCTAATCACATTATCTTAAAATCCATGAACGAGTCCAATGTGCTGACACTGACTCATTTCAGCTTTTGTGTTTGCAGTTACGAATCCCCATAATCAAATTCCTTTAAAAGGATCCCTACGCTAGATGGAATACGTTTTTTGAGTTCACATCTGTATATAACACTGGGTTCGTAGTTTAGAGAGATCCAAAATAACATAATAGTAGCTTAGGGAGAACCAAAGTCATCTCTGGCAGAGGCTCTTCCCTTCCACAGTCATTTCTGAGGATAAAGGGAAACTGGTCTTTACTGCTCACTACCCCAGACAACGCATGGTCAGGTCACCCTGTAGCCTCTTGGAGGGGAGAACTGCAAAGGAGCTATGGTATGGCTCAGGTTAGTTTACACAGGCTGGCATCTAGTTAACGGGTGCAGTTGGTCTCCACAAATGTATCTTCATGTCACTGTGCTTTAATGTTTAAATTTACTAAAATTTCACTGTTCTTATTTTGATGTAGTATATTATTGACACACAAAAAAAGAATCGAGGTCTCAGAACTGATTCACTGACATGAAAATGAAGAGGTGACATTGCCATCACAAGTATTTCAACTTAGAAAAACATACCCCCATGAGGAAGATACTAGCACTCTCCCCATTGACAGATGGGGAAACTGAGGCACAGCAAGGTTAGTTGCCCTCAGATTACAAAGCTTCTATGAGGCAGAGCTAGGATTTGAACATTGCCATTCTGGGTCCACAGCCTGAACTTGTAAGCTCGATGATTCACTGCCTCACACATAACGGAGACTTGTTCTGTTAGCATCCAAACCTGTGAGGTTTTTTGTTGGCTTAATGACTCTTTTTGAGTGAGAGTACACCTGCTAAGAATGAAAATACAAAGGGCATTAGTTCAGGAATAAAACTGGTTAAACTTGAATGCCAGTTCACAAACTATTCACAGAGAACACCTGGTACTGCAACGTGCCTCTTGATCTTAATTCTGTTGAAGGAAATAGTAAATATTGTAAAATTATCTTTGGACACCGGATATGCTTATTTTTAGTATGATTTTTAAGAAATTGGAAATTCTCTCAGTGACGTGCACTTTTAATAAGAGGGACGTGTTAGTCAAGATTTTTTTTAATGAGGTAAATATATTTCTCCACTTCCCTGATAATGTTAAATAAGACCATTTTTTAAATTTCATGTGACTTTGTCAATTTTGGATCTCAAAGATATGCAGTGTCTTACATGTGCAGACACTATTGCTTTAGAGTTAAAATACTATGATTTTAATGTTGAGGGTAATTTCCTAAATCAAGCAAAATATGGGTCAAGAATTCAGTCACTTTCACAATACTTGATTATTTTTCAACCACTGCAGAAAGAAATCAATAGTTCATTATTGGACATAGTTATAAACTATACTAAGATCAAATACTTTCCAAAATGCTTTCAAAGACATATTCAACCAAAGAATGGAGTAGAAATGCTTTCACAGCTATTTCCCAAGTTAATGTTTAACCTCTCAGTGTTTGAGTGTGATATATCTGTCACCTTAAAATCTTTGAACTATTGAAATGAATAAGTTAGAAATCTCACCAAAATTTCTAGCTCCATGTTCAATCCCTAATATCTAGAACTTAAACTGCTGGAGCACCAAACAATTGCTCTCTTCTTGATGATTTATAAATTAAGTTAGGATTTCTAATTGAAAATAACAAAGAGTAAGTAGTTAATTTGTATTTGACTTGGTTCATGTCTCACATAATAGTAACATATTAAAGGGAGCTTTAATACGATAGAAAGTTCAGCAATGAACAATTGAAACTGAAATTAAAAATTTAACACCATTTACATTAACATCAAAAAATACTCAGGTATAAATCTAACAAAATAAGTAGTTTTCTCTATGGAGAAAACTACAGAACTCTGATGAACAAAATCAAAGATCTAAATAAATGGAGAGAAATTCCATGTTCAGGGATAGAAAACTCAATATTGTTAAGACATCAGTTCTCCCAAACTTGACTAGGATTCAACAGAATTCCAATCAAAATCCTAGCAAGTAATTTGTGGATTTTGGACAAACTGCTTCTAAAAGATATATAGAAAAGCAAAGACCCAAAATAGCCCATGCCAGTACTGGAGAACAACGTCAGAGGAAGGGACACTGCACAGCTTCAAGACTTAACTGTGAGTCTGCAGTGATCAAGACAGTATGGTATTGGTGAAAGATATACAAATAGATCAAAGGAGCAGAATAGAGAGCCCAGAAATAGGACAAAACTCCTACACAAATACAGGCAAATGATCTTTGACAAGGAACCAAAGGCAAATCAGTGGAGAAAGAATGGTTTTTTTCAACAGTTTTCCACATGTTAAAAAAAAAAAAATGAATTTAGACACAGACCTTAAAACCTTCACAAACGTTAATTCAAAATGTTTCACAGGCATAAATGTAAAATGCAAAATGACACAACTTTTAGAAGGTAATGTGCCGGTTTGAATGTATTGTGTCCCCCAGATGCCATTATCTTTGTGGTCTCCTGTGGGGCAGACGTTTTTGGTGCTGGTTAGATTTGCTTGGAATGTGCCCCACTCAGCTGTGGGTAATGATCATTTTGATGAGACGTTCCCATGGAGGTGTGGCCCCACCCATTCGGGGTGGGCCTTGATCAGTGGAGCTATATAAATGAGCTGACTCAGAGAGCGGAAACTCACGGAGTGCAGCTGGGAGTGATGTTTTGAAGAGGAGCAAGCTTGCTAGAGAGGAACATCCTGGGAGAAAGCCTTTTTGAGGCCGGAGCTTTGGAGCAGACGCCGGCTGCCTTCCCAGCTAACAGAGGTTTTCCGGACGCTGTTGGCCATCCTCTGGTGAAGGTACCCAATTGCTGATGTGTTACCTTGGACGTTTTGTGGCCTTAAGACTGTAACTGTGTAGTGAAATAAACCCCCGTTTTATAAAAGCCTATCCATCTCTGGTGTTTTGCATTCTGCAGCATTAGCAAACTAGAACATAGAAGAAAATCTATTGAACTTGAATTTGATGATGACTTTTCAGATATAACCCCAAAAGCATGTTCCACAAAAGAAAGAGTTGCTAAATTGGACTCCATTAAAATTAAAACTTCTGCTCTGTCAGAGACATTGTCGAGAGAATGAAAAGACAATATTTGGGACCAGGAGAAAATATTTGCAAAACACATATCTGACAAAAGACTTGCACCCAAAATACACAAAGGATTCTTAATGCTCAGCAATAAGAAAATAAACAATCCGTTTTAAAAATGGGCAAAAAAGAGGAGGGGCAAGATGGTGGCATAGAGAGGAGTGGAAGCTAAGTAGTCCCCCTGGAACAACTACAAAAAACCAGAAACAACTAGTAAATAATCCAGAATAACTGCGGGGGGGACAAACGAGACCATCCACTCATCATACACCAACCTGAATTGGGAGGAATGCCCAAGATCACAGCATAAAATCTGTAAGTAAAACCTGTGGATCTAAGTCGCGAGACCCCCTCCCCCATAGCCCGAGCTGCAAAGCCTCATGGTGCCAGAGAGAAGCTCTCTCCCAGCAAGCGAATATAGCTCAGCTGAGCTCCAACTGGGGTTTTAAGTAGTGAAGTGTGAAACTGCTCACTACAGGCACGAATCCCCCAAAAAACAGCCAGAGGCTTTGGGTGATGACTGACCTTGGAGAGCCGGAGGGTCACCTTGGACTGGGTCTAAAGGGGACTATCTGTTTCTTTTTTGGCTCAGTGGAGAAAGCCCCAGTCATTTTCAGTTTCCAGGGCTTTGACTCAGGGAAGGGTGGAGACAGCACAAGCAGAGAGCGAGACCACTGAAATGCCAATGACCTCCACCTGGGGGGTCTGTCTTCTCTAGGAGGAAAAGGGTGGGGCCATTTCCATTCAGAACCAGACCCCAGAGCCTGGGGGAACACAGCCACACCTCCTTACACCAGTCAAGAATTATAGGCTAACAGGCATCACCTGCTGGGCAGAAAAGCACAGTGACCTGAGGCATCACAGGGTGTGTACCAATTTCTAAGACACACCTGCAGGGAAAACCAGATACTGAATATTTCTTCCCTCTGGGACCTGAGCCTGTTCTGGTCTGGGAAAACCTGATTTGGATAACCAAGGAAACCATGCCTAGACAACAGAAAATTACAACCTACACTAAGAAAAACAAAGTTATGGCCCAAAGGAACAAACGTACACTTCAACTGAGATACAGGAATTTAAACAACTAATGCTAAATCAATTCAAAAAGTTTAGAGAAGATATTGCAAAAGAGATAGAGGCTGTAAAGGAAACCCTGGGCATATATATGGCAGAAATCAAAAGTTAAAAAAAAACAACTAGTAGAATCTATGGAAATGAAAGGCACAACACAAGAGATGAAAGACACAATGGAAACATACAACAGCAGATCTCAAGAGGCAGAAGAAAACATTCAGGAACTGGAGAACAAAACACTTGAAAGCCTACACGCAAAGGAGCAGATGGAGAAAAGAATGAAAAAATATGAGCAACGTCTCCGGGAACTCAAGGATGAAACAAAGTACAAGAATGTACATATCATTGGTGTCCCAGAAGGAGAGGAGAATGGAAAAGGGGTAGAAGCAATAATAGAGGAAATAATTAATGAAAATTTCCCGTCTCTTATGAAAGACATAAAATTACAGACCCAAGAAGCACAGAGTACTCCAAACAGAAGAGATCTGAATAGGCCTATGCCAAGACACTTAATAATCAGATTATCAAATGTCAAAGACAAAGAGAGAATCCTGAAAGCAGCAAGAGAAAAGCAATCCATGACATACAAAGGAAGCTTAATAAGACTATGTGCGGATCTCTCAGCAGAAAACCATGGAGGCAAGAAGGAAGTGGTGTGATATATTTAAGATACTGAAAGAGAAAAACCACCAACCAAGAATCCTATATCCAGCAAAGCTGTCCTTCAAATATGAGGGAGAGCTCAAAATATTTTCTGACAAACAGACAATGAGAGACTTTGGGAACGGACACCCGCCCTACAGGAAATACTAAAGGGAGCACTACAGAGTGATAAAAGACAGGAGTGCATGGTTTGGAACACAATTTTGGGAGATGGTAGCACAACAATGTAAGTACACCGAACAAAGATAACTATGAATACGGTTGAGAGAGGAAGGTGGGGAGCATGTGAGATACCACAATAAAGGAGGAAAGATAAAGACTGGGACTGTGTAACTTGGTGAAATCTAGAGTATTCAACAATTGTGATTAAATGTACAAATATGTTCTTTTACGAGGGAGAACAAGCAAATGTCAACCTCGCAAGGTGTTAAAAATGGGGAGGCATTGGGGGAGGGATGCAATCAGCATAAACTAGAGACTTTAACTAATAGAATCATTGTATTATGCTTCCTTTAATGTAACAAAGGTGATATACCAAGGTGAATGCAGATAAGAGGGGGGGATAGGGGAGGCATGTTAGACACTTGACATTGGTGGTGTTGTCTGATTCTTTATTCTACTTTGATTTAAGGTTATTTTTCCTTTTGCTGCTTCCTAGCTGTCATTGTTTTTTTTCCTCTTTCTTTTGCCTCTCTACCTTCTTTTACTCTCCCTCCTGCCTTGTGGAAGAAATGTAGATGCTCTTATATAGATAGTGGTGAAGGTGGTGAACACATAAATGTATGACCATGCAGAGAACCATCGATTATTTACTTGGGAAGGAATGTATGGTGAGTGAACAAAACCATATTAAAAAAAAAAAAATGGGTTGATGACAAAATCTTGAGGGCAATATACTGAGTGAAATAAGCCAGACACATAAGGACAATTATTGCAGGGTCTCACTGATAGGAACTAATTATAATATGTAAACTCATAGACATGAAATATAAAGTACCAAGGTATAGGACGAGGCTTAAAAATGGGGAGTGGTTGCTTAGTATGAGCAGAATGTTCAATTAGAATGAACTTAAATGTTTGGAATTGAACAGGGGTGTCGGTAGCAAGATGTGAGAATAACTAACAGCACTGAATGGTGTGTGAATGAGGTGGAAAGGGGATCAGAGTCATATATGTCACCATAAGGAAAGGTGGAGGTCAAAAGATGGGAATGTATAAAACTGAATCCTATGGTGGGCAATGTTCATGATCAACTGTACAAATACTAGAAATCGCTTCCATGAACCAGAACAAATGTATGCAATACAATTAGAAGTTAATAATAGAGGGGCATATAGGGAAGAAATATATACCTATTGCAAACTATATACTACAGTTAGTAGTATTTCAACATTTTTTCATAAACAGTAACAAATGTACTATACCAACACTATAAGTCAACAATTGAGGGGGGTTGGTTAGGGATAGAGGAGGATTCGAGTTTCCTTTTCTTTTTTTTCTTTTTTCATCTTTCACTTTATTTCTTGTCTGGAGTAATGAAAAGTTTCTAAAAATTGAACAAAAATTAAGTGTGGTGATGGATGCACAGCTGTATGAGGGTACCCAGGGGCAAGTGATTGTACACTTTGGATCTTTGGATAATTGTATGGTATCTGAACAATCTCAATAAAAATGAAAAAAAAAAAAAATAATGGGCAAAAGACCTGAACAGACACCTAACCGAAGAAGATATATAGATGGCAAATAAGCATAGGAAAAGATGCTCATCATCATATGTCTTTAGGGAATTGCAAATGAAGACAACAATGTGATACCACTACACAGCTATTACAGTGGCTAAATCCCAAACACTGACAATACCAAATGTCAGTGAGGATGTGATACAACAGGGACCATCATTCATTGCTGGCGGGAATGCAAGTCACTTTGTAAGACCGTTGGGTACTTTCTTACAAAGTTAAACGAAGACTTACCATACAATCCAGCAATCACACTCCAAGACATTTACCCAAATGACTGGCACACAAATGTTTATGGTAGCTTTTTTAATAATTGCCAAAAATTGGAAACAATCAAGATGTGCTTCAGTGGATGAATGGATAAACTGTGGTACATTCATACAATGAAGTATTATTCAGCAATAAAACAGATATGAGCTATCAAACCATGAAAAGACATGGAGGAAACTTAAAAGCATATTGCTAAGTGAAAGATGCCAGTCTGAAAAGGCTACATGCTGTATGATTCCAACTATATGACATTCTGGACAAGGCAAAACTGTCAGTAAAGTAAAAAAGACAGTGAAAAGATCAATGGTTGCCAGGGGTTCATGGAGAGGTGAAAAAGTGGAGCACAGGGCATTTTTAGGGCAGTGAAACTATTCTGTGATACTCAATTGGTGGATATATGACATGAGGCATTTGTCAAAACCCAAAGAACTGCACAGCACAAAGAGTGAACCCTATTGTAAACTATGGACTTAAATTAATAATAATGCATCAATTTTGGTTCATCGATCACAAAGACAAGATATTAATAATAGGGGAAATTATATGAAGGGGATGGGGAGGAGCTATATGGGAACTCTGCATTTTTTGTGTAAGTTTTCTATAAACTGAAAACTGCTCTAAAAAAGTAATGCTATTCTAAAAACTGGAAAAACGGTAGAAAGTTACTTCTCTCTCTTTCATAAAAGGAGTTGGATGGTAGGCAGTCCAATGTGGCTCTAATTTCACCTGTCCTTCTAATCCATCATCCTATCACTAGCCTGCATCAGGATCGCCACAGCATCCAAATGGCTGCTAGGTATCCAGCCATCTCACCTGCATCCCAGGGTAAAAGATAGAGGAACGGCAGAAGAGCAGAAAAGGGTCCCCACAGGCCCATGTGCTCCCGGTCCACCTGGCTGACCTCTCCAGGGAACTGTGCTGCAGCCCAAGCCTCTTTGGGCTCCATCCCCTCCTTCTACAAGTCTGAAGACTTTCTTCTCCTCCCTGTCCACCCTCCTGTTTCTGTCCTCAGGCACCCCCATGTGTCTCAGCCTGTCTTGCCCTGAACTAACCGGTGCAGCCTCCTTTCTCTCACTATCAAGCTGAGTTGATTTAAGACTGTTTTGCAGGTGAGAGGCTAGGCATGAAGTGTGCAAACACCACACCTCACGTGCTTAGAACATGTCAAAGACCTTCCCGCACTTTCCATCTATTTTCTGCATCTATTCCATCTATTATCCTTCTCTATTCCATGCATTGTCCACCTGTGTGGACAGGAAAGGAATTAGGTGAGGAAGGAGGCTCAGGAGTCCTAATATATAATCATAGATGGGAAAAGCTAAGCAGCTGGCTGGCTGGTGAGGAGGCTCTGACGGTCCTGCAACTCGGGTGGGTGGAGCCAGGGGAGAGCAGCCCGGGAAGGGGCAGAGCCCGTCAGCGTGGATCCCTTGAACTATTCTGTGCATACATCTCGGGAGACTCTCAGCACATCTGCCTCCTGGGGGTTGCTGGAGCCCCTCATAACTGGAAGTGCCCTGGGGGTTGCATCCCCTTTCCCAGGTGTCCTGACTGCTGCACGGACCTGGGGGTATAACCACCCCTGCTCGCTCTCCCCGGATCCGCGCAAGGCCAAGTGGGACCGGCACTGTCTGCAGAGCTCGCTGTGGGTTGACTCAGGTTTCCCTTCCTGGACCCACCTGACATCACGCCCTAGCGTAGCCTCCTGCCCCTCCCCATCCTCCTTCCCGCTTGCCCTCTGTTCCCGTTTGCTAATACTGCTATTATGCAAAATACCAGAAATGGATTGGCTTTTATAAAAGGGGTTTATTTGGTTACAAAGTTACAGTCTGAAGGCCAGGCCATGAAAATGTCCAAATTAAGGAGTATACCTTCACTAAGGGAAGGCCAATGGCCTCCGTAAAAACCTCTGTTAGCTGGTAAGGCACATGGCTGGCATCTACTTGCTCCCAGGTTGTGTTCCAGCTCCTCTCTCAGCTCCCTGTGCATTCCTCAAAATGTTACTCTTGGGGTGTTTTTTCCTCTCAGCTTCTCCAAAGCAAACACTGGGGTAGCATCCCCGAAGTGTCAGCAGAAGTCTGTTTTCAGTGGTTGTCTCCAAAATGTCTCTCTCAGCTGATCCCAGCTCCTTCTGTCTGTGGGCTCTTATAGGAACTCCAGTGATTTAATTAAGGTCCACACTGAATGGGCATGGTTCATATTTCCATGGAGAGAATTTAATCAAAGGTCTCACCCACAGCTGATTGAGTCACATCTCCATGGAAACATTCAGTCAAACGGTTACACCCTAATCAGAAAGATTAATCAATCTGTCCCCACAAGATTGCATCAAAGAACATGGTGTTTGGGGGGGACATAATACATCCAAACTGGCACATCCTCCCAGTTTTTCCTGGAAACACTTTCTAATGTCACCTTCACAGGAATCTTGTCTTGGAGACTTCTAGAGCACCCAAGCTAAATCACGGCACTCGACCCAGGGGGCAGCTGGTGGGCCAAGGAGAGGAGCCAAACACAAAGTGTATCCACCCAAGATCCCTCCCAGGCCTGATGCCTCAATTATGGGATGTCAGAGGGGCCAGCCGCCCATAGGCAGCCCAATGAAAGGATTCTCACCCTCTACATTCCACCTTGCAAAAGGCAAATGGTTGGCTTTGTTTCACCCGAAACCAGTGCAAAACTATACTTCACATTAGCAAAATCTCTAAGGTACTTAGGTGAGATTTTTTAATGTCATAGAGCTAAAAACATTTGCATCTGTACGAATACAGTTTTTACTTTTCATCTAAAGGCTTTGGCACTAAGTAGGCAGAGCCTGAAAATATTACTGCCTGACTCATGCTAGCTAATGTTATATAGATGTAGAAAAACAAATTGGCCAAGACACAGTTTTTCAAAACTGCTATGCAATAATCTAATGCTAATTTCTCCACTGCAATTACATTTGGATCTGGCACCAAACAATGAGTAAATCAACTTTTCAATAGCCTTTTTTAGTCTGTTCCCATGACTGAATTATACACTTCCCCATGATGCTCTTAATTTCAAAACTCATTTCCTATCATAGTGCATATCATTTTTCTGAATGTCCCCTCATGATTTCGAGGCTGTTTCTATATTTGCTTCCTCGGACACCTGACTTCAGTAAGGGGCACAGTGTGAGGCGAGCTTATGTTTAACTATTTAATAAAAGGGTTGGTTTACTTGATCTATGGAGAGAAAACTCATTAAAATGAGAAAGAGAATTTATTTCTAGACAATGAGAGCCATGACCTACTTTATCACCTTCAGGCAACTCTTGTTAATTTGCTTTTCTTCTGTCTCTTTTGCTTGCGTAATTGTCTTCCAGTCAAGCTTATGCATGATTCTATTCAAAAATTAGTTCAATTTATTCTCTGATCAGACTTCATCAAAAGCCTCAGTTGGTAGGTGTGCCAGTTTGAATATATATTGTGTCCCCCAAATGCCATTATCTTTGATGTAATCTTGTGTGGGCAGATGTTATCAGTTTTGATTAGATTTCTTTGAGTGTTTGCATGGAAATGCGCCCCACCCAACTGTGGGTGATAACTCTGATGAGATATTTCCATGGAGGTGTGGCCCCACCCATTCAGGGTGGGCCTTGATCAGTGGAGCCACATAAATGAGCTGACATAAGCAGAAGGAACTCAGTGCAGCTGTGAGTGATGTTTTGAAGAGGAGCTACAGCCAAGAGGGACACTCTGAAGAAAGCACAGGAGCTGCAGATGAGAGTCTGAAAACAGCCATTGAAAGTAGACTCTTGCTCTGGAGAAGCTGAGAGAAGACAAATATCACAAGTGCAACTAAGAGTGACAGTTTTGAGGAACTGCAGCCTAGAGAGGAACGTCCTGGGAGAAAGCCATTTTGAAACCAGAACTTTGGAGCAGACACCAGCCACGTGCCTTCCCAGCTATCAGAGGTTTTCCAGACACCATTGGCCATCCTCCAGTGAAGGTACCCGATTGCTGATGTGTTACCTTGGACACTTTATGGCCTTAAGACTGTAACTGTGTAACAAAATAAACCCCTTTTATAAAAGCCAGTCCATCTCTGGTGTTTTGCATTCTGGCAGCATTAGCAAACTAGAACAGTAGGTATATAATCAATTGATGTCTACTCTTCTATTTTATAGATCTGCAGCAGTTTCTCTCAATAATGCTCTATAGTAACCCCTAAAATGTTTTTGAAGGATTTTTCTAAAAATATCCATAATAGAGTTTATTTATTTAGCTTTGGGTTCTCCAAAGAAGCAATTGGACAAAAGTATAGCATATGGCAATAAGAAGATGTTCCAGTTCACTAATGCTGCCATTATGCAAAACACCAGAAATGGATTGGCTTTTATAAAAGGGGGTTTATTTGGTTATAAAGTTACAGTCTTAAGGCCATAAAGTGTCCAAGTAAGGCATCAACAGCAGGGTACCTTCACAGGAGCATGGCCATTGGCATCTGGAAAACGTCTGTTAGCTGGGAAAGCATTTGGCTGGTGTCTGCTTGCCCCCAGGTTGCATTTCAAAATGGCGTTCTCTAAAATATCTGTGTCAGCATTCAATGGCCAACTTAAAGTGTCTCTCAGCTGCAGCTTCTCTCTAATCCTTCTGTGTCTGAGCTTTTATAGCTTTTATAGCTTTTATAGCTCAAGACCCAAGCTGAATGGGTGGGGCCACACCTCCATGGAAACAATCCCATCAACAGGTCACACCCTAATCAAAAGTGTTACTAGTTACATTTCCATGAAACAATCAAAAGGTTCCAACCCAGTCAACACTAATACATCTGTCCCCTCAAGCTTGCATCAAAGAACATGTCATTTTGGGGGACATAACACATTCAAATCGGCACAGAAAGTATCATCCATTTCTACCAAGAGTCAGCAAACCAACAGACACCACCTTGCTATTTGCATCTTCCTCAAAGGATCATTGTTTGCAATACATTCTCCCAAAAAAGAAGGAAAGATCCTCTTCTTCCTGTAACCTCACACCTGCATCTGTGGGAAACGTCATCCACTACAGTTGCCCATGAAGATGTCAAACAGAGGTAACCTTCTCACTTCAGAGGGTGCGTAACAGTGCCCCATCACAGAGGAAGATGGAGCGAGTAAGTTCAGTGACTCAACTCTCTTGGCATATGGCCAAGGCTTACACCCACTGTCTGTGTGTCCCCACCACGTTACTGTGCTCGTCTTTGGCAGGTCCTTCAGAGAGTCTAAATATAGTTTGGGGATTATAGGACTAGAGATAGAAACCTGAGCTCTATTAAATTCACTCTCTATTTCTGCCACTATCCTGTGGTTCCTTGCCCTAGCATAGCACTACCCCATAAGGAGGCCTGAAACTTCAAGGGTGGCTGAGATAGGAGAGAAGCAGGTTTCTGCTGAGATGCTGAGGTTCTTTGAGCCTGAAGCTTTGGGATCTACCATGCAAGCTGAGACAGAGTCACTCGTGACCTGATTTCAAAGGAATTCTCAAAGCCACCACTGAAGACCACCCAAAAAAAGTATCCAGGCTCCAGAGAGAAGTCAAAGAACTGTTAGAGGGGCAGTGAGGACCCAGGAGAAGTCATCCGGCTACTTGGACAAGGAAGGTTTGAATCTTAGCTCAGTGGCAAAATAGGGTCCTGAAAACTGAAGACCAATCAGAGCTAAAATTGGTTTCCTTTTTTCCTTTTTTCCAATCTTTTCTCTAATGATCCAATTAGAATCAAGACTTTTGGAGACTCACAGTCACGCCCTGTACATGAGATGACTGGATAGTTGCCCGGGAGACCTCAGCATGATCTCAGATGAGTTTTTTTTTACCTTTCTCAGCTGCAGTTTTCCCATTTGCGGATAGCATGTGTTTAATTTCATTCATTATTTGTTGCATTTCCACTAGGAATAAAAGGCTCAGTCTCCTATCCAATAAATCCTTTTAACAGCCTGAGCTAATCCATCACCTGAAGAAGCCCCAGACTGGATTCCTAACGGATGTTGGTCATTGCATAAGGGACAGGACCAAGAACCTCTCTTCTGTTCATTCAACAAACACATTCTCGATACCTCCACTGCATGGATGCATGCGAAGTGCTGCTGTTAACATCCGATAAGCAAGAAGTGGGATCCTGGAAAACAGGTGAAAGTTTCCTGGTGTGTGCCCTTGAGATCCATATCCATGGGGCAGGAAATAAGCATGACTACAGAAGGAGGAGCTGAACTGTGATGCAGTCACCCAAAGACCTCAGCACATCCCAAGGAGCCTCTACAGCTGGGTTGGCCCTGGAGAGCTCTTCCACTTTGAGGCAAGGCTGCTGGGCTCTATAACCTCCCACCCCTGCAGATCAGTCATCAGATACCAGAAGGCCCCAGGGAGGGGCATGATCTTGGTCAATGTGGCCCCATTCAGGAGAGGCACCCAGGAGGTGGGCGGCTGGCCTCCAATATTCCCAATGGCTACAGGAGTTAGCACTTCAGTCTGGGAGTAAGAAACCTGGGGGTGCACCCACACCCACTTTTATTGCTCGCCCTACAACCAGAAGACCTGTTTCTGAATCATGTTATTATAAAGCTGAATGTATCAAGCAAGGTTGTAGAAGAAAATGAATAAATAAAATAAAACAGTATGCCCAAAAGCAGTTAAGATTAACTTTGTTTGATAAAACTAAAAAACAAAAGCCTCATGGAAGCAGTAATATTTGAGCTGTGATTTGAAGAATAGATAGAAGTTTGGAAAAAGATGGAAGAGGGACAATCTAAGTGAAGGAAATAGCATGGAAACAGGTATAAATAAAAAGAGGGTGCGGGATATTTTTTCCTTTAGCAATACTGACTGGTCCAATTTGACTAGTGCAGAAGGTGATCTAGGGAAAATAATTGAAGAAAATGGATGTGCATAAGAATGGGACAGAGGTGAGAAAAGAAAGATTAAGAGCACAGGGAGGATTCTGGTGTCTACAATAATGAATCACAACCTGACATTTTTACTCTGGAAATGAGAGTCAATGAGTTAACAATGAGATTCAAATCTAACCTAGAAGGAGAGTTTCACTCCACTGTCTTTCACAAGGTAAAATAATAGCTTCAGGCAATACTATGTGTAAGTATAGTGAATATTTCCAAGTTCTAGTTTCCATAGTTAAGTGGATATGAAAGGAAACTGTGATTTAACTCAAGTCCCTACCCCAAATTCTATGGGTATTCCAGCACCTTCTCCAATAGGTCTTCAGATTCCCAGAGGGAATATGTTCTCTGGTCTCCTGCCACTCTAAATTCCCACTTCCCTGGATTCTGGTCACCATGCCAAGCAATCATGCCTGCTGTCTTCATTCTAAGGCACTTTGTCCCACTTGCAAAAGCTGGCAGTGACCTTCAGAAAGGTAACTAGTTTGCCTGAGTTCACACAGCTAGTAAGTGCCTGGTCTTTCTGACTCTAAGCTCATCCTCTTAATCTTTGCAACATTAATGGGTTTAAAGGGGAACCATATACAAATTTTACCAGGTTTCATTATTAGCATGTTTTTGTTTAGTCTCCTATTTTAAAATAACTGCATGGCATTTTTATTTTTGGGGGGGTTCCATAGTTTATCTAATCAATCTTCTCATTATTGACAGACATTTAGGTTATTTCCAATCTTTCACCATTGCAAACTATGAATAATTGTATATTTGTCAATTTGCCCATGTGCAAGCACATTTCTAGGCTGATTTCCTAGAAATGGAATTATTGAGGCAATGGGTCTGTGCATTTGTCATTGGATAGATACCGCCAAAAAGTGTGAGTGGGCCTCTTTCCCACCCTCATCAGAGCTATCTTCTAACACTAAGATTCTCTGAGGCTCAGAGAGGGTGAGTGACCTGGCCAGAATAACACAGCAAGTTACTGTTGACTCTGAGATTAAAAACCAGGAGTCTGAGCCCAGGAAGTGACCTTTTACAGGCCCAGCATCAGCTCCTGTATGTTCCAAGCTTCCTCCCCCTCTCCTTGAATGTTTCTGGGAGCAAGCACTCAGCACTGCCTGCTGCTCCTGTAAGGAGTCAGACCAGGAGCTCTGGGTCTGGGGATTGGCAGCCCACAGGAGGTGTGTCAGGCCCCCTAGCTCCCCTGACACCCCCCTCCGCCCCCACTTTCCCTGAAACATCTTCACAAATGGCTCCCTCCAAGTGAGACAACCTTATGAGCCTTGAGTGGTGTTGCTTGGAAACAATTGGGCACAGATCTGGGTTATTTAAAGGAGAGAAACTGTGGGAGGGAAGGGGTGACAAGCTGTTTATGCAGGGTTGGATGGTCTCCCTGCTGCAGGGTTTGGCAGTCTCCCCCAGCCCCACAATGCTCAGTGTCCAGGGCATGGCTGGGATTCTGCAATGAGCTACAGCAGAAGGCCACTTGGGACTCCTTTCTGACAGCAGTGGGGGCAGGGCTAGCATATCTTTAAAAAATATGTATTAAAATGTATAGCACATATTCATTACTAGAGGTGGTTAAATATGAGATCAATGAGGTGTGTGGCAGTCTAGTTATTTAATAGAATTTTGAAAAAATTCCTTTCTCTGATTCACATTGTATGTCTTTTTAAAAACATACGAAAAAAAGAAACTACAACAAAAAACCTTGAACACATGGCGCACTGTCTGCATGAAATGGAATAAATGCCAAATACATATATATATATGAAAATCATCTTTCTTTATAAGTCACTTTACAACAATTGGGTAAACACATAGTATTATAAATGCTTGTGATTGGTTACTCTTTTAGTTTCCTAGCTGTAAACAAATACCGCACACTGGGTTGGCTGGTTTACCAACAGTAATGTACTGGCTCATTGTTTCAGAGGCTACAAAGCTGGCTTCCTCCCCGGCTCAGTATCTTCTGGGTTGCTGGCCATCTTTGGGGTTCCTTTGCTTTTCTGTCACATGGCAATGCTCATGGCACAGTCTTCTTTCTCTTCTGGGTTCTCCTGACTTCCAGCTCCTGGCAGCTTGCTGTGGCTTCTCTCTTGTGTCCAATTCCCTTTGCTTAAAAGAGCTACAGCCATGTTGGATTAAGGCCACCCTCATTCAGTTTGAGCACATAAACTAGTAACATCTTCAAAGTCTTATTTACAAATGGTTTCATCCACAGAACGAGGGGTTGGGACACAAACATGCTTTTTGTGGGGGACACAATTCAATCACCAACTGTTATCAATTCATAAACTCTTTATTTGGCTTGAAAAAGTCAAAGGTCAGAGTAATAAAAAGCTATGATTTCAACTATGTATTTTACAGTAATAGGCTCATATTCTTTTAAGTCTATAGAAACTCTGAGAGAATGTGATTATACATGTTATATATATTGGAATTTGCCCTTTCTTACGATGTTTAACGTAAGGAAAAGTCCTCTGCAATGCATTTATTTTGTCTGACTCTTAGTGAAACTAGCAGTAATGTCTTTCACTGTCATTTAGTATCTAGTTATATTTTTTCTTACAAATGAGGCTCCTTTGATGCACAAATACATGGGCAAGTGAATACAGAAAAAAAATTCACTGGAAACCAGGAAATACGAAGAAATATTAAAAACAGATTTTTGAGAAGTGTTAGCCTTTAAATGTACGATTATTTATCAGAAGCCATTTCCTGATGGAACAAATTCCTTCTCAATTCCTCTCAATATTTCCTCAATAATTTTTCCCAACACCTACGTATTTCTACAAAAATTTTATCATTGGACAAATGTGTAGAAAAGATAAGCTTGTCAGTTAAAACCTTGTTGATAAACTATCCCAAAGGAAAGAAAAGTGTCATTTTTACCTAGAAAACTTAATATTAGGTCATTTTGTACATCCTGCTGTTCTCAAGAAAGCATGGACGTTGGATGTGAATTACATGTTTTATAAAGAAGCGAAACTCCTGTATCAGGGTAGAATGGAGGGGTTTAGTTAGAAGTGAGAAAGCTACAGTGCAGATATCTTAGTTTGCCAGAGCTGCTATCAAACTGGTTTTGGCTTAACAACAGGAATTCATTGGCTTATGGTTTTCAGGCTAGAAGTCCAAAATCCAGAAAACAATAAGGCCTGCTTTCTCCCCAAGTTGAGCATTTTGGTGCTGGCTGCTAGCAATTCTTGGGGTTCCTTGGCTTGTACGTCACCTCACATGGTGATGTCCTCTCCTTTCTGGTTCCTGTGACTTCTGGATTCTCTTTAAAGCCTCTAGTAATCCAGATTAGGGCCCCCCACCCCGCTTCATTTTGCCACATCTTAACAAAACAGCATCTAAACTCGTTCTGTTTCTAATAGGTTCATGTCCACAGTGATACAGATTAAGATTAAGAACATGTGTTTGTTAGAGTACATAACTCAACCTACCACAGCAGCCAGATACTTTTTACCCTCCCTCAACACTTTAAATTGCATTTCCCCAAACAATGACATCCAACAAGGATCAAGCAAACAACATGAGAATGAAAGATGTTACCCAATGGGAGTGGACACACTGTACAGCTGTGTGGTTTGTGGACTGGTCCAGTTGGGCCAGCAGGGTGATGAATGAGGGTGAAATCCAGTCCTCACTGCACCTTGTGCCCTGGTCTGGTGTCTTAGTTTCCCAGACTGCTCAAACAAATATCATGAAATGAGTCAGGTTAACAATGGAAATTTATCTGCTCATGGTCTGAGGCTGGGAGAAAGCCCAAATCAAGGTGTCAGCAAGGTGATGCTTTCTTCCTGAAGACTGGTGTTCTGAGGCTGGCTACTGGTGATCCTTGCCTTATCACACAGTGTCCTCTCCTGGCCTCTCCATTCTCCATTTAGCTTTGGCTGCTCACTGTGGCTTTCCCTCTGTCTGTCTGAATTTCATTCTGTTTATAAAGAACTCCAGTGATAGGATTAAGACCCATCCTGATTGGGCTGGGCACTCCTTAACTGAAGTAAGCTCATCAAAGGGTCCTACTTACAATGGGTTCACACCCACAGGGATGGATTAGATTTAAGAACACGTTTTTCTGGGGTACGTACAGCTTCAAGCCACCACATATGTAAAGGATTTATGCACAGAAAACTACAAAACATCATTCAAAGAAATCAAAGAAAACTTAAATAAATGGAAGGATATTCATTGTACATGGACTGGAAGGCTAAATATTTTAAGATGTCAATTCTACCCAAAACAATTTACAGATTCAACACAATCCCAGTGAAAATTCCAATAGCCTTCTTCACAGAAATGGAAAAAGCCAATCATCAAATGTGTATGGAAGAGTAAAAGGATCCAAATAGCCTGAACCTTCCTGAAAAAAAGACCAAAGTTGGAGGACTCACATTTCATGATTTAAAGCTTACTACAAAGCTACAGTAACCAAGAAAGTCTGGCACTGGCACAAGGACAAACATTTGGACCAATGGAATTAAATTGAGATCTAAGAAATAAACCACTACATCTATGGGCAATTGAGTTTTTACAAGGTTGCCAAGACCACTAAATGGGGGGAAAATGGTGGTGATTGGAAAACTGGTGCAAAAGAATAAAGGTGGTCCCTTATATCACAATACACAAAAATTAACTCAAAATGGATCAAAGACCTAAACATAAGAAATGAAACTACAAAACTTGTAGAAAAAAATAGGATGCATCTTCTGAACCTTGTTTTAGGCAATAGTTTCTTAGACTCTACACCAAGAAGCATGAACAATAAAAGAAAAAATAGATAAATGAGATTTCATTAAAATTAAAACTTTTGCCCATCAAAGGACTTAAAATTTACAGAATGGAAGAGCATATTTGGAAATCATGCAACTTATATTGATTTAATACCCAGAATATATGAAGAAATCCTTCAACTCAACAGCAAAAAAGACAAACAACTGAATTTAAAACTGGGCAAAAGACTTGAATAGATATTTCTCTAAAGAAGATAAATAAATGGCCAATAATCACATGAAAAGATGCTCATCACCATTAGCCATTATGAAAATGCAAATAAAAACCACAATGAGATACCATTTTCACACCCACTAGATTGATCACTATTTAAAAAATAGAAAATAACAAGTGTTGGAGAGGGTATGGAGAAACAGGAATACTCATTCATTTGTTGGTAGGGATGTATAATGGTGCAGCCACTGTGAAAAACAGTTTGGTGGTTTCTCAGAAAATCATTTATAGAATAACCATATGATCCAGCAATTCCACTTCTAGGTATAGAACAACAAGAACTAAAAGCAGGGACTCAAACTGATATTTGCACACCGATACTTATAGCACCATTGTTCACAATTGCCAAAAGATGGAAGCAACCCAAGTGTTGACCATTAATGAATGGATACACAAAATATGGTATATGCATACAATGGACTATTATTCAGATATAAAAATAATGTAGTTCTGATCCATGCCACAATATGCATGAATCTCAAAGACATCATATTGAATGAAATAAGCCATACACAAAAGGACAAATAGTGTATGATATCACTGACATGAAAGACTTAGAATAAGCAAATTCATAGAGTCATAAACTAGAATACAGGTTATTGGGAGCTGGGGTGGTGGTAGGGAATGGGGATTTAAAGCTTAATTGTTATTCACATTCTCTCTATTTAAAATTTTCTGCTTCTCTGAGTTCTGAGATCCTGTTTTTCTCCTGGTGATTCTCTGATTGTTAGCTCTTAGCTGGCACCTATTTATAGGTGTATGTATGTTACTAGAATAAAAAAAAAACTACCATAAGACTATAGAACACAAGCAGTGAACCCTAATATAACCCATGGACTATATTTAATAGTAAAATTATAATATTGTTTCATCAATTGTAACAAAGGTACCACACTAATACAGGTGTTAATAATAGGTGTGGGTAGTGGTAAATATGGCAACTCTGTATTTTCTGCATGATTTTTCTGTAAGCCTACAACTGCTCTAATACCCAAAAATACTTTTTAAAAGTCACTAGTAATGCAATGGTGCTGTATGTACTGTTTCCCATAGTCCTTGGTGAAGTGTCATATTCTTATAACTTTAGCAGCTAGTGTTACACATTTTTCAAAATTGTACTGTCTATTTTGCAATAATTTCTTTTAGGTACATATTCTTAACACTTTCCTTTATTTATTCTTATAAGTCTTTGTTCTAGTTTGCTAATGCTGCTGAAATGCAAAACACCAGAAATGGATTGGCTTTTATAAAAGGGGTTTATATGGTTACACAGTTACAGTCTTAAGGCCATAAAGTGTCCAAGGTAACACATCAGTAATCGGGTACCTTCACTGGAGGATAGCCAATGGTGTCCGGAAAACCTCTGTTAGCTGGGAAGGCACGTGGCTGGCGTCTGTTCCAAAGTTCTGGTTTCAAAATGGCTTTCTCCCAGGACGTTCCTCTCTAGCAAGCTTGCTCCTCTTCAAAACGTCACTCACAGCTGCACTGAGTTCCTTCTCTTTGAGTCAGCTCATTTATATGGCTCCACTGATCAAGGCCCACCCTGAATGGGCGGGGCCACGCCTCCATGGGAATATCTCATCAGAGTCATCACCCACAGCTGGGTGGGGCACATTCCAAGCAAATCTAATCAGCACCAAAACATCTGCCCCACAAGACTACATCAAAGATAATGGTGTTTGGGGGACACAATACATTCAAACTGGCACAGTCCTTTAATAAAAATTTCTCTCTCTCCATCTGTTTCTTCCCCTCCCTCTAAATTTAGCTACCTCTTTTCACCCTCTCTCTCCTTCCACCCCCTTCCTTTATTTCTATAGTTGCATAATGTCATTGTGGTAGATGGAATTATATGCCCCAGTTTAGACATGTTCCTGAGGTTAATACAAGTTCCTGTGTGTGAACACATTGTAAACAGTACTTCTTGACGATGTTATTTTTAGTTAAAATGTGACCAACTGCATGAGGATGAGACTTAATCCTATAACTAGAGGCCTTGTAAACAGAAGAATCTGGAAGCCAGGAGTTGACGAAGGCCTCACAGGAAGAAGTCAGCGGTTAATGGAAACTGGAAAAGCTGAGAAAAGGCGAGGACATCACCATGTGACAGAGGTGGAGATACAAACCAAAGAACCCCAAGGATTGCTGGCAGCCAGCACCAGAATGCACAGATTGCAGGGGAAAGCAAGCCTTGCTGATATTTGATTGTGGACTCGTTTAAGCCTCAAAACCATGAGCCAATAAATTCCTGTTAAGCCAACACATCATGTGGCGTTTTATCACAGCAAACTGGCAAACAAAAACAGTCATTTAACTTATTTGCTTTGCAATCTAGTTTCCAGTTGTATTAGTTAAATTACTTTGGGCTGCAAGCAGCATACCCGCCTATGGCTATAACTAGATTAAACAATAAGGACATTTACTATCCCACATAACAGGATGTCTAGAGATGTGGAAAGCTTCAGGGTTGACTGACAGTGGTTCAATTAGTCCAACCATAAGGCAGATTCCTCCCTATCTCTGTGTTCTTTCATCTTAAGCATCATATTCATTCCCTACGGTTCCAGCCCTGATGTCATCTAGAGGATGAAGAGAGTCCATTTCTTCCTACACACTCCCTTAGGAGTAAGGATGCTTTCCCAGAAATACATCCTATAGTCTTCCCCATATTCCCTCTTGGCTCTCCCTTGAACCACCCAGTGGTAAGGGAATGATAGAGCAGTTGGGCTCACTCTCCTCCTGATATTCCAGATGCCCAAGCTCCTTGCCCTATAGTTCCCTGCACTCTCTATTTTCAAAGACTCCGCCCACTAGTCTGGGCCTATCATGCTGAGTGGATGTGGATCTCAAACCTTGGTCCCTAGATCCCTTAACCCCAAGCTCTCCCCAGGACCTTCTGTCCTCTAGGCCACATCACTCAGCTGCATGCTAGTTGGTCACGTGGCCTGTAACCAACTAATTAATTGCTGGGGAACCTCAGCAGAGCCCCAGGCCTCACCCAAACCTTGAGCTTTGCAGGTTACAGCAGCCACAGATCTCAGGAGATGAGCAACTCAGTGGTACAATGGAGGAGAAGTGAACATTAAGAACACTATTTCCAAAATCCTCTCTCCAATAATTATCCACCATTCTTTCTTGAGCTTGTTTGAGCTGGGATTCTCTCAACCAAACTGTCCTGAGTAATCAACCACCCAGAAGCCTAATCTCTCCAAGGTTTGTTGTCCTTCTGAGAATTAACATCCCTTCAAGAGGAATTTCACAGTACTCACCTGACCAGTTCTCAACAGACCAAACTGATCCACTTGTAAGGCAAACACAAAATCCTTACCAAATCCAAAGAGGTGACAGCACAGTCTTCAAAGGAAAACAGAGACAAGGACCAAAAGAAGATGAGATCAGAGAGGGAGGAGTAAGTGAGGGGGAGCAAAAGAGAGGAAAGTCCCAGTGGTGGGTACATGGGGGTGACACACTCTCTTATAGGGTAAAATATTATTTACCTCTCAGGGTTGAGGTAACCTATACAAATTACTGAACACAGTGCCTGAAAAATACCAGGTTCTTTCCTCCTTAGTTTTTGTCAAAGTATATGAGATAATGCATATGTGAATTATTGTGGAATAATCAATGTTCCTCTTTCCTTCTGTATGGGTGCATTGTGGAAACAGATGTTCTCCTTCATTAGGAATCTCCCAGTTAGCCAGACATCCTCCTTCAGTCTCTCCTCACCTCTGTGAATGGTCATGAGTCAGGATTTTATAGGCAACACAGTCTATATGATTCCTAAATTAACTGATTGTACGATTAAATCAGTTTGGACATGCTGGCTATTATTACTTACAGTATTATTCCCAGTAATAATCTCTAAAATCTAAAGTAAAAATATACTTAGTAAACAATTTTTACTTAGGTTGGGAGATAAATGCACATATGGGCAAAACAGATGTTTATTAATATATCATAAGCTAACTATAGTCCTATTATTTTTGAATATCCCATTTCTGAAATGTTTTTCCACAGGGGATTTACTTGGTCAGGCTTGCTGTCTCAGAATCATTTTTTTGGCAGGTTAGCTGACGTTGCAACAAAAAAATTAATAGGAAATTAATAATGACATATAGGTGCTAAAATTGGTGGATAATATATAATTTTAAATGCTGAAATCAGTATAATTCAAATTAAGTTCTTCCATAAGTAAAGCTTATATTATTTATATCATTTCAACTCCTTGATAGTTCTCAAGGATCAAGCTCACATAGTTTGAAGGAAGCTGAGTTTTCTTGCAAGTTTAAATACTTTCAGGGAATTGTGGGAAGATGGTGGAGTCGGATGCTCCAGGAATCAGTCCCTCCACCAGAAAAACTATGGACAGCCAGGAATTAGCTGAAACAACTGTTTTAAAACTCTGGAGTCTGGTAGGACACTGTGCATCATCAGGGAATGGCAGGTGGAAGAGGCTGGTAAATTACAGTAAATATCAGTTAATTGCTCTCTCCATGAGGCAGTTACCATCACCCATCTCCCACACTCATGGCAGACAACGGTGGCGCCCAGCCCCTGATGTAGCTTGCCAGTCCCAGAGAGGTACATGAAAACCCAGTTTCCCAAGATCCTGGGGGTGGGGAGTGGGAGAGTGGCCCAATCACTGACCAGGGCCTTTGATTAGGTACTTTGGATTACTGGGGGTCTGGCTCTGAGGGTGTTCATTGTTCCAACTTGCCCTAGGACAAAGACAGTGAAGATGACTTAAAGACAATGTAATTCCTCAGAGCTGTAGACCCTGGCCTTGTTCTAGCTGAGAAAGATTGACTCTGGAAATTCCTCTCCAGCATTTTCTCCCCAGAATTTATCCTCCAAGCAAAAGCAGCTTGAGATAATGAACACAGTGTAAGAAACAGATGAGACAGGTGGCCTAGGGCAAAGTCTGACCTGCTTTAAGTCCTGCAGTGGAATATCCAGGAGAGGGAGAAGGTCTGTTTCCTGGGCAGTAGAGGGGGCATTCAAACTCTTGTAAGCAGGGGAAGACCTATGGTCACTAGCAAGCACAAGCCCAGGACAAGACTCAGGCCCAGGAAAGTCAGGGAGGCCCCCATACTTTGTATTTTCCTTGGACTGACCTGCCTGAACTCTGGAGAGCAACAGGCAATGCAAAGTGAATTTGCAAAGATGGTGAAAGGCATTTTTGTGCTTTGGTTTGCTTGGTTTTGTTGGCTCCTGACACTTAAGAAAATCTCTGTCATATCAATATCTGGATACAAACTCAAGAAACAGACAGCTGAGGGTCTCAATCACAGACTTAACATTTTAAAATATTAAAACATATGGTATGTAACAAAAGAGTATAAGACAAACAAAGAAACAGGAAATGATGGCCCATCCAAAGGAAGAGGATAAAAATCCAGAAAATATAAACCAAGAAGACCAGAATGCGGACATAACAAAGACTTTTAAAAAAATCATCTTCCATATGTTCAAGGAGAAGAAATATAGAGAAAGAACTAAAAGATATCAGGGAAACAATGTATGAACAATATGAGAATCTTAATAAAGAGAAAGAAATTTTAAAAGGAACCAAACAAAACTACTAGAATTGAAGACCACAATAGCTGGAATGAAAAATTTCCAGGAGTATTTCAACCACAGATTGGAACTGGCAGAAGAAAGAAAATCAGTGGATGCAAAGACAAGAAAATTGAAATTGTTGAGGCTGAGGAGCAGAAAGAAAAAAGAATTGCAAAAACAAAAACAGCCTAAGATACCTCTTGGACACCATCAATCATACTAATATGCTGAAGTCCTTTGAGGAACAAAAGTTTAAAATTCATTAGGCCCCATTTATCTTTTTTTGTTGTTGTTGTTGCTTGTGCTTTGGGTGTAAAGTCTAAGAAACCATTGCCTAACACAAGGTCCTGAAGATGATGCTTTCCTACATTTTCTTCTAGAAGTTTTATAGTTATGGCTCTTATATTTAGGTTTTGGAGCCATTTTGAGTTGGTTTTTGTATATAGTCTGTACCAGTTTGTATATATTATATCCCCCAGAAAAAGCCATGTTCTTTGATGCAATCTTGTGGGGGCAGACATATTAGTGGGGATTAAGTTGAAATGTTTGGATTAGGTTGTTTCCATGGAAATGCACCCCACCCAACTGTGGGTGATAACTCTAATTGGATAATTTCCATGGAGATGTGGCCCCACTCATTCAGCATGAGCCTTCATTAGTTTACTAGAGCACTAAATAAGCTCAGATAGAAGGAGCGAGCTTGCTTCAGCCCAGAGGGACACTTTGAAGAACACACAGAGCTGAGAAGAGAGGAGCTGCAGATGAGAGACAGGTTGAAGATGGCCATTGAAAGCCGACTTTTGCTCCAGAGAAACTAAGGGAGGAAAAACACCCCAAGAGCAACTAAGAGTGCATTTTTTGAGAACTGCAGCCTAGAGAGGAACGTCCTGGGAGAAAGCCGTTTTGAAACCAGAACTTTGGAACAGACACCAGCCACGTGCCTTCCCAGCTAAAAGAGGTTTTCCAGATGCCATTGGTCATCCTCCAATGAAGGTACCCATTGTTGATGTGTTACCTTGGACACTTTATGGGCTCAAGACTGTAACTTTGTAACGAAATAAACCCCCTTTATAAAAGCCAATCCATCTCTGATGTTTTGCATTCTGGCAGCATTAGCAAACTAGAACATAGTGTATATGGGTTCACCTTCATTCTTTTGCACATGGACATCCAGTTCTCCCAGCACCATTTGTTGAAGAGACTATTCTTTTCTGATTGAGTCATCTTTGTCCCTTGTCAAAAATCATTTGGCCATGTACGTGAGGGTGGATTTCTGAACTCCTAATTAGATTCCACTGGTCTATATATCTGTGCTTGTGCTAGATTTTAGTTGCTAGTGTTTTAATCACTGTGGCTTTTTAACAAGTTTTAAGACCAAGAAGTGTGAAACCTCCAACTTCACTCCTCTTTATTGAGATGGCCCCTTATACTTCCATATAAATATGATGATTGGCATTTGCATTTCTACAAAGATGGTTGGTGGACTTTTGATTGGGATTTCATTTAATCTGTAAATTGTTTCGGGTAGAACTGACATCTTAAAAATATTTAGCCTTCCAATCCACAAAAATGGAATGTCCTTCCATTTCTTTAGGTCTTTGATTTCTTTTAATGATGTTTTGTAGTTTTATGTATACAAGTCCTTTACATACTGGTTAAATTTATTCCTAGATATTTGAGTCTTTTAGCTGCTATTATAAATGGAGCTGTTTTCCTGATTACCTGCTTTGAGAGTTCATTATTAGTGTATAGAAACACCACTGATTTTTGAGTGTTAATCTTGTTACCCCACCATTTTGCTGAATTCATTTATTAACTCTAGGAGCTATATTATGGATTTTTCAGGATTTTCTGTGTATAAGATCATGTCATCTGCAAATATGGAATGTTTTACTTCTTCCTTTCCAATTTAAATGCCCTTTATTTCTTTTTATTGCCTAATTGTTTTGGCTAGAACTTCCAGTACAATGTTGAATAAAAGTAGTGACAGTGGGCATCCTTGTCTTGTTCCTGATTTTAGAGGGAAAGTTTTCAGGCTTTCACTATTAAGTATGATGCTAGTTGTGGGTTTTTCTTACATGCTCTTTATCATGTTGAGGAAGTTTCCTTCTATTCCTAGTGTTCTAAATGTTTTTATCAAGAAGTGGTGCTGGGTTTTATTAGATGTCTTTTCTGCAACAATTGAGATAATCTTGTGTGTTTTTTCCTTCATTCTGTTAATGTGGTGTATTAATATATTAATTGATTTTCTTATGTCAAAACACCCTTGTATGGCTGGGATAATTCCCACTTTACCATAGTGTATAATTCTTTCAATGTGGTGTTGGATTTGGTTTACTAGTATTTTGTTGAGGATTATTGTATCTATATTCATAAGAGATATTGGTCTGTAAATTTATTCTTGTGGTATCTTTATCTGGTTTTGATATGAGGATGTTGGCCTCATAGAATGATTTAGGGTGTGTTCCCTCCTATTCAATTGTTTGGAAGAGTTGGAGTAGGATTTGTGTTAATTCTACTTGGAGTGTTTTGTAAAATTTCCCTGTGAACTTTGGTCCTGGGCTTTGCTTTTTGGGGAGGTTTTTGATTACTGATTCAATCTCTTTTCTAATTATTGTTTTGTTCAAATCTTCTATTTCTTCTTGAATCAGTGTAGGTAGATTGTGTGCTTCTAGGAATTTTTACCTTTCATCTAATTCCTTGGTGTTCAGTTGTTCATAGTATCGTTATGCAGTCCTTTTAATTTTAATGGGGTTGTTAGTAATGTCCCCCCTCCTCATTTCATTTTTTATTAGTTATTTGTGTCCTCTGTCTCTTTTTTTGTCAGTATAGCTTAAGATTTTTCAATTTTATCAATCTTTTCAAATAACCAACTTTTGGTTTTGTTGATTATCTCTATTGTTTGTTTGTTTTATTCTCTATTTCATTTATCTCCACTAGAATCATTGTATTTCCTTCCTTCTGTTCACTTAGGGTTTCATTTGGTCTTCTTTTTCTAGTTCTTTCTGTTTTGAGGCTAGGTCTCTGATTTGAAGTCTTTCTTCTTATTTAACATAAGCGTTTAAAGCTATAAATTAAACCTGTAAATTTTCAGCACTGCCTTTTCTATATCCCTAAATTTTTGGTATGTTTTATTTTCATTTACATTCTCCTCAAGATGTTTCCTAATTTTCCCTGTGATTTCATCTTTAGAAAGAAAATCTCATGGGATATAAAATTCCTCCTTGGCAGTTGTTTTCTCTCAGCACTTGAAGTATTTCAACCCACTGCCTTCCTGCCTCCTTGGTTTCTGACAAGAAATCAACAATCTTAATTATGTCTCCATTGAACACTTTTCTTTTCTCTCTCAGCTTTCAGAACTGAGAACCATATTTTCCTTATGGTTATCATGGTGTTAAAATTTAAAATCCTGTATCTATAACAATCATATTTGACTTGATACCATCTTGACTTCATGTCTTTGGCATTTGACATTTGTCTTTGGCATTTGACATTTGATCAGTATGTAATGGCACATAGTTTTCTTCAAATGCATGTGGTTTGGTATTCTCAGGGCTTTTGGACATATATATTCATGTTTTTGGTAAATTTGGGAAATTTTCTGTCCTTATTTCTTTGAATATTCCTTGTTCCCTACGGTCGCAGTTGATTCGTCTGGTGGGGGGGTGGCGGCCGGTTGCTAAATCCTAGGCTCCCAGGATCGCTCGGAGGGTACCGGCGGCGGGGGCTCTTTCCCGGAGGCGAAGGCGAGGCGGGGGACTTGGCCAGGTCCCCGGCGGGAGGCGTGCAAAGTATGGAGGGCGGCGAAAAAGGAACAGGCGGGACACGTTTCTTTGAGGGTGATGAAACCAAGAGAGTTTATTAGGGGAGAGCACAAGCTTATATCGGGCATTTAGAGGGCGGGGTAGCTGTAAGGGTTAAAGGCTTGGATTGGTTCTGAGAGGGCGCGGAGGTTGATTGAAAAGGGGCGGGAGTTGCTCTGGTAACGGGGAGTGGGTGGGCAAGGTAAAGGGGGCGGTTTTCTCCGGCAAGCCCTCCCCAATGGTTTTTACTTTGGGGTGAGGAAATGGGGCCTGCATTCGGCTCCACTTTCTCAGGCCCGGGGGGCCGTGGAGGGCGCAACCACCCGTGCCCCACTACCTTTCCTAGGGGCTGATCAGTTCCCCTGGCCCAGGCCCGCCAAGTCAGAACTCGATAACAGTGTCCCGCATTTCCCCCTTCTTTTCTAATTAAAGGAAGAAGCTTACCGGAGAGGTCCGCTAAGGGATGAGGGAAGGGGGAGGTCGGGGAGGGGAAAAGGGGTTGACGGTGGCTCAGCGAGGCTGGAGCTCGAGGTTGGTGCGATGTTCAGGGGATCGAGAAGGGCCTCGCGGTCGGCGGGTTGACCGGTGGCGGTGAGGTCGCGGAGGGTTGGTTGTCATCTCGGAGTAGGGAGCGTCAGAGGTGGTGAGTCGCTGGTACTGGACTTGCACGAACGAGGAAAAAATAGCATCCGTTTGTTTCCTTACAAGCTGGACAATTCTTTCGAGCGCAGGTTTCTTCGACTCTGGAGACAAAGGTGGTGAAAGGCTCACTCGGCTCCTGGAAGAGCTTGGTGAATTTATTAGGCCGACAGGCGGAACAGCTGGCGAAAGCTCGCAAGGCAATTCCCCGAAGGATAGGCCAAAAGGTGGCAGGTGCATTAATATAAGCAGATGCATTTATAAACGCTCCCGTGCCCAAGTAAGCTTCGGGGTGATAATAGACTCCAGTGGCTGCGTCTTGCTCACTTTGCTTAGCTGCTTCCGCCTGGAAGTGAGCACGCCAATCAACAAACTGGCCGGGGTTAAGGATGGTACGGGCAAGCGAGGCCCAGTCTTGGGGGATGCAAAAGTCCATGGCGAGATCCTGCAGTATTTGGGAAGCATATGGGCTACCCAACCCGTCCTCCTTGACGGCCCTGCGAAGCTGCTTGATAGTATCTGAGTCAATGGGATACCAGTCATACGGTTTCTGTGGTGTGGGGGTAAGGTTAAGAGGAAAGCAGTGAAAAGCACGAGAGAAAGGAGGACGCGCTTGCAGAGGGCTTGGCGCGGGAGTGGGGTAGGGGGAGCGTTGCCCCAAGGGTTGCCTTGAGGTGTAGAAGGCAGCCAGGGGTTGTTAGTTGGCAGGGTGGGAGGAGCGGCGGCAGCTGCCGGTAGCGGCTCCGAGGGGGAGCTCGCCGAAGGGGGAGGCGGAAGTGGGAGGCCCCAAGCGTCGCAAGACGGCGGCGCGGTGGGAGTGGCTAAGGCATAAGATGGTGGACTAGCCCCGTCCTGCGAAAGGGCGGGGTAAAGCGCATGCGGTTTCCGGCCCAGCTTAGGGCTGACGTCATCGCCGGAGCACTTCCTCCCCTCGATGGAAGAAGAAGGAGGAAGTTCGCCATCTTGGCGAGGCTTAGTATTGCTTTGTTTTTGGGGGGCGACTTCGAGCGCGTTGTTAATCTGCTCGACTAAGGATTCTGTGTCCGAATCGTGGTCTACATTAGTATCGCTGTCTGAATCTGTTGGCTGGGTTGATAGGGCCTCCTTGGATTTAATGGGGCCTCGATCAGGGGGGAGGGAGCCTTGAAGGCAGGAGCGGACGGTTATTAAGGTGGGGAGCAAGCCGGGAGGGAAGCGCTTACTCTCATGTTCCATGGCGTTGGTGACCCGATCAATAAGGCGATCATAAGTAACAGGGTCCCAAAGATGGCAAGTGGTGAGCCATGGGTTAAAGGGCAGCAGGAGGTCCCAGTATACTTGCAGCTGCCAGACAGACACCTTACAGCGATGTGTGTCTAGGAGACCCGCCAGAGCGCGAACTTGGGGTGCTTGGCGTGCAGATAGACGATTACCCATAGCGGAGGGAGAAAAGAAAAAAAGGGGGGTTGATTATAGAGTAAAGAAAATGAGGTAAATCGTGGCCGCGAGGCTGAAAGAGAAGGTGAGAATAGAAGGCAGGACCCTCTAGTAGCGAGAGCAGTTTGGAGGGGCGGTTGCAAAGAGGCACACCGCGCTAAACAAAGAAACAAAGACACAGAGGACCACAGCAAAGTAATGGAGGGGAAGAG
Source organism: Choloepus didactylus (assembly GCF_015220235.1). NCBI lineage: Eukaryota > Metazoa > Chordata > Mammalia > Pilosa > Megalonychidae > Choloepus > Choloepus didactylus. Next base: position 8,974,998 of record NC_051320.1, on the reverse strand, counting down.
GGAAAGCTACTGGAGGAAGAGTGTTAGGAGGAATGGGGGGGATATAGGAAGAGAAGATGAAAGGTAACAGGGGCAAGAGTTAGGTTAATACGGGAAAGGAAGAGCGGCCTGGGCGCGGAGCAGCGAGGGAGAGGCGGCTCCGCGGGGCGGCGAGGGAGAGGCGGCCCTTACTTTGCAGGCGAGGAGAAGGGAAGCTGGAGAGGCGTCCGGGCGAGCGGGCGGTTCCACTGGACCGCTGCGTGGAGAGGACCTTTAATTCCAGGTGCCCCACGTTGGGCGCCAGTTGCTGTCGCAGTTGATTCGTCTGGTGGGGGGGTGGCGGCCGGTTGCTAAATCCTAGGCTCCCAGGATCGCTCGGAGGGTACCGGCGGCGGGGGCTCTTTCCCGGAGGCGAAGGCGAGGCGGGGGACTTGGCCAGGTCCCCGGCGGGAGGCGTGCAAAGTATGGAGGGCGGCGAAAAAGGAACAGGTGGGACACGTTTCTTTGAGGGTGATGAAACCAAGAGAGTTTATTAGGGGAGAGCACAAGCTTATATCGGGCATTTAGAGGGCGGGGTAGCTGTAAGGGTTAAAGGCTTGGATTGGTTCTGAGAGGGCGCGGAGGTTGATTGAAAAGGGGCGGGAGTTGCTCCGGTAATGGGGAGTGGGTGGGCAAGGTAAAGGGGGCGGTTTTCTCCGGCAAGCCCTCCCCAATGGTTTTTACTTTGGGGTGAGGAAATGGGGCCTGCATTCGGCTCCACTTTCTCAGGCCCGGGGGGCCGTGGAGGGCGCAACCACCCGTGCCCCACTACCTTTCCTAGGGGCTGATCAGTTCCCCTGGCCCAGGCCCGCCAAGTCAGAACTCGATAACAGTGTCCCGCATTTCCCCCTTCTCTGTTTCTTCTCTTCCTGGGAGAAGAAACAAATAAGTGTTTAATACCCAGAATATATAAAGAAATCCTTCAATTCTGCAATAAAAAGACAAACAATCCAATTAGAAAATGGACAAAAGACTTGAATAGACATTTCTCCAAAGATTCCAAATTGTCAATAAAGCACATAAAAAATGTTTAACCTCATTAGCCATTATGAAAATGCAAATTAAAACCACAATGAGATACCATTTCACACCTACTAGAATGGCTACTATTTTTAAAAAATGAAAAACTAAGTGTTGATGTGGAGAAGCAGGAACACGCATTTAATGTTGCTTGCAAGGTAAAATTGTGCAGCTGCTGTGGAAGACAGTTTGAGAGTTCCTCGGCTAGTTAAGTATAGAATTACCATATGACCTAGCAATCCTGTTACCAGGTCTATGCCCAGAACAATTGAAAACAGAGACTTGGACAGATATTTGCTCACTGGTGTTCATAGTGACATTATTCACAATTGTAAAAAGGTGGATGCAACCAAGTGTCTATCAACTGATGAATGGGTAAATAAAATGTGATATATACATACAATGGAATATTATTCAACCACAAAAAGGACTGAAGTTCTGAAACATGAGACAATATGGATGAACCTTGAAGATTTCATGCTGAATGAAATAAGCCAGATACAAAAGGACAAATATTGTATGATCTCTATAGTATAAAATAATTAGAATGGGCAACATGGAGTCAATACTAGAATATAAGTTACCAGGGGACAGAGTGTAAGAAAAGAATAGGGAGTTAAGGCTTAAAATGTACAGATTTCTATTTGGGACACTGGAAACTTTTGAAAATGGATGGTGGTGATAGTAGCACAATATTGTGAGCAAAATTAACAGCACTGAATTATACATTTGTATTGGGAAATTTTAGGTTGTAAACATGTTACTAGAATAACTATTTTTTAAAAAATCCATGGATCTGCACAACACAAACAGCAAACCCTAAGTTAAACCATGGACTACAGTTAATAGTACAATTATAAAAATGTGCTTTCATCAATTGTAACAAATGTACCACACCAATGCAAGGTGTCAGTAATAGGGTAGTATATGGGAACCCCATATGTTACCATGATTTTTCTGTATACCAACAATATCTGCCTATCAAACATGCCATAAATACAGAACAATGAGTCACACAATGGTTCATCATTTCTGCTCCAGGAGAAGTAATATGGGTGTATTCAGAACACCAACCTCTTAAACAGCCATACGATTATGCAATAGGGCACCATTCAGGATCTGTTAGGACTTTTGAAAAAAGAAGAAATTTCTCTCGTAGATGGCTTAGACTCCAGCAGAAAGCTGAAACTAGTGTAAGTAATATTTAAATGTTTAAAAACATTTGGGGTAGGGGACTCGGGCAAGATGGCGGCATAGAGAGGAGTGGAAGCTAAGTAGTCCCCCTGGAACAACTACAAAATACCAGAAACAACTAGTAAATAATCCAGAATAACTGTGGGGGGACAAATGAGACCATCCACTCATCATAAACCAACCTGAATTGGGAGGAATGCCCAAGAACACAGCACAGAATCTGTAAGTAAAACCTGTGGAACCAGGTCGGGAGACCCCCTCCCCCATAGCCTGAGCTGCAGAGCCGCGTGGTGCCACAGAGAAGCTCTCTCCCAGCAAGCGAATATAGCTCAGCTGAGCTCCAACTGGGGTTTTAAGTAGCCAGTGTGAACTGCTCACTACAGGTACGCAGCCCCAAAAAACAGACAGAGGCTTTGGGTGATGACTGACCTGGGAGAGCCGGAGGGTTGCCTTGGACTGGGTCTGAAGGGGACTATCTGTTTCTTTTTCGGCTCAGTGGAGAAAGCCCCAGTCATTTTCAGTTTCCAGGGCTGTGACTCTGGGAAGGGTGGAGACAGCACAAGCAGAGAGTGAGACCATTGAAATGCTAATGACCTCCACCTGGGGGGTCTGTCTTCTCTAGGAGGAAGGGGTGGGGCCCTTTCCATTCAGAACCAGACCCCAGAGCCTGGGGGAACACGGCCACACCTCCTCACACCAGTCAAGAATTATAGGCTAACAGGCGTCACCTACTGGGCAGAAAAGCACAGTGACCCGAGGCATCAGAGGGTGGAGCAATTTTCTAAGACACACCCGCAGGGAAACCAGATACTGAATATTTCTTCCCTCTGGGACCTGAACCTGTTCTGGTCTGGGAAAACCTGATTTGGATAACCAAGGAAACCATGCCTAGACAACAGAAAATTACAACCTACACTAAGAAAAACAAAGTTATGGCCCAGTCAAAGGAACAAACATACACTTCAACTGAGATACAGGAATTTAAACAACTAATGCTAAATAAATTCAAAAAGTTTAGAGAAGGTGTTGCAAAAGAGATAGAGGCTGTAAAGGAAACACTGGGCATATATAAGGCAGAAATCGAAAGTTCAAAAAAACAACTAGTAGAATCTATGGAAATGAAAGGCACAACACAAGAGATGAAAGACACAATGGAAACATACAACAGCAGATCTCAAGAGGCAGAAGAAAACACTCAGTAACTGGAGAACAAAACACCTGAAAGCCTACACGCAAAGGAGCAGATGGAGAAAAGAATGAAAAAATATGAGCAACGTCTCCGGGAACTCAAGGATGAAACAAAGTACAATAACGTACGTATCATTGGTGTCCCAGAAGGAGAAGAGAAGGGAAAGGGGGCAGAAGCAATAATAGAGGAAATAATTAATGAAAATTTCCCATCTCTTATGAAAGACATAAAATTACAGATCCAAGAAGCGCAGCGTACTCCAAACAGAAGAGATATGAATAGGCTTACGCCAAGACACTTAATAATCAGATTATCAAATGTCAAAGACAAAGAGAGAATCCTGAAATCAGCAAGAGAAAAGCAATCATTACATACAAAGGAAGCTTAATAAGACTATGTGTGAATCTCTCAGCAGAAACCATGGAGGCAAGAAGGAAGTGGTGTGATATATTTAAGATACTGAAAGAGAAAAACCGCCAACCAAGAAATCCAGCAAAGCTGTCCTTCAAGTATGAGGGAGAGTTCAAAATATTTTCCTACAAACAGACAATGAGAGGCTTTGTGAACAAGACACCTGCCCTACAGGAAATACTAAAGGGAGCACTGCAGAGTGATAGAAGACAGGAGTGCGTGGTTTGGAACACAATTTTGGGAGATGGTAGCACAACAATGTAAGTACACTGAACAAAGGTAACTATGAATACGGTTGAGAGAGGAAGGTGGGGAGCATGTGAGACACCACAAGAAAGGAGGAAAGATAAAGACTGGGACTGTGTAACTTGGTGAAATCTAGAGTGTTCAACAATTGTGATAAAATGTACAAATATGTTCTTTTACGAGGGAGAACAAGCAAATGTCAACCCTGCAAGGTGTTAAAAATGGGGAGGCATTGGGGGAGGGATGCAATCAGCATAAACTAGAGACTGTAACTAATAGAATCATTGTATTATGCTTCCTTTAATGTAACAAAGGTGATATACCAAGGTAAATGCAGATAAGAGGGGGGGATAAGGGAGGCATGTTAGACACTTGACATTGGTGGTATTGTCTGATTCTTTATTCTACTTTGATTTAAGGTTATTTTCCTTTTGCTGCTTCCTAGCTGTCATTTTTTTGTTTCCTCTTTCTTTTGCCTCTCTACCTTCTTTGACTCTCCCTCCTGCCTTGTGGAAGAAATGTAGATGCTCTTGCTTAGTATGAGCAGAATGTTCAATTAGGATGAACTTAAATGTTTGGAAATGAACAGGGGTGTTGGTAGCAAGATGTGAGAATAACTAACAGCACTGAATGGTGTGTGAATGAGGTGGAAAGGGGAAGCTCAGAGTCATATATGTCACCAGAAGGAAAGTTGGAGGTCAAAAGATGGAAATGTATAAAACTGAATCCTATGGTGGGCAGTGTCCATGATCAACTGTACAAATACTAGAAATCACTTCATGAACCAGAACAAATGTATGACAGTACAATTAGAAGTTAATAATAGAGGGGCATATAGGGAAGAACTATATACCTATTACAAACTATATACTACAGTTAGTAGTATTTCAACATTTTTTCATAAACAGTAACAAACGTACTATATCAATACTAGGAGTCAACAATTGAGGGGGGTTGGTTAGGGATAGGGGAGGTTTAGAGTTTCCTTTTCTTTTTTTCTCTTTTCATCTTTCACTCTATTTCTTGTCTGGAGTAATGAAAAGTTTCTAAAAATTGAACAAAAATTAAGTGTGATGGATGCACAGCTGTATGAGGATACCCAGGGGCAAGTGATTGTACACTTTGGATCTTTGGATAATTGTATGGTATCTGAACAATCTCAATAAAAATGAAAAAAAAAAAAAAAAAAAAAGGTGTGGGATCTTCCACTACCACAAGTTCTGTCTTACACAGTTGATAAAGCCAATATTATCGAAAAAAAGAAAAACATTTGGGGTAGAGGAAATGGGCAATAGAAAACTCTTGACTGGCCTGAGTTTCTTGTTGTCAACAAATGTCTATTTCCTCATTTGTTTCCAAAAAAAATCAATATTTAGCATGGCTGAGAGAATTGAGACATCATTAATTTTGACCAAGACAAAAATCATCTAGCCTTAGCACTTAAAAACCCAAATTTGTAGTAGTTGAATTAAAAAACAAATACTACTTTTCCTCTCTGTGAATGTCACAAAACCAAATTTCTTATGTACGGTATGAATCCTAAGAAACTTACCATTTATCAAAGTTTATTCATGCAAAAGATAGAAAGTAACTACCTTTGAGAAATTTCAAAACATATTGCAATACATTTTCTATGTGAATTTGCATATTCTAGTATAGTCTATCAATGCTAGAATGAATTACTTTAGGTCATTTTAGAGAAGTAGCTAAATAGCCTAGAACGGAGATGTCAATTTGATCTATTCATGCATAAGTAAGCTTGCATGTGACTAAGCCCAAAGGACTGGGGGTCTGGACCCCCATGAGCCCCATCTACTGACCCCTACCCACACTCCCAGCCTTGCATAAGTCCCTCTTTTGGCTCCACCAGAACTCTAGTACACTTATTTGGAATGGAGAAGAGAAAACAAGTACTTCATAAGTGTCCTAATGCAATTCCACACATTTCTTAGTCCCAGAACGTTTCAAATGGAAGAATCGGACTGAAAGCCTTCCCTCAGCAATTCTGCAAACTGCCATTTGGCGCCTGGATAATTATTGACACCAATCTAATAATAGGAGTACAGTCTGTTTGGAGGTATTTGCTTGGCAGTGCTTGCAATGGTTTCAATCCACTTTGCATCATTTAAAAAAAAATGTTCCATCTTTTTATGTTATTATCAAGCTACTAATTTTTATTGTAAAAAAAATACTTGCAATTTCATAAGGGAGAAGAATTTGGGACTTTTTCCTTCTACCCTTATTCATTCTTTATTCATTTATGTATTCATTCATGTGAATAAAAATTTTCTTTAAAAATAAAAAATTATACATTTATCCATAAAATTTTACACATACTTTTGTTCCCTTTGATTTTATTGTTTTCCCCAAATACAATTAACTATTCTTTGTAGCTATACAAAACTAAAATGAAAATCAATTTTTTTTTCCATTTTTTTCTGGTTTGAGCATAATATAGGCAATTGTTGCTTTTCTAAAATTTTGTTTTGTTTCTTATGAAGTGAGTAAAATGCGTAGCATTGTACATTATCAATAAATTATAAAACAGTGATATACATGATTTTAAATAAAATCAAAGAGCACAAAGACTGTGGATCATCCTCTTGATTAGATGTAACATTTTTGACATTGCTTTTCTAGCTTTAGGCCATTACACCTTCCCAGTTATCTCAACTGTAAGAAGGGTGTAAGTTCATAAACAAACTACTTCTTTGTTGTTAAATGTTGACAAGTGCACTCCACTCATTTTCTTCCTTACCTCACGTTGTTATGGTACCACACCCATCCACCTCATAATAATCAGAGTCATCCAACACATTTTATGTTTTATCCCAGTCCAAAGGTGCCCTGAACCACCTTTGCACTGATGCCTCCCACATTTATGCCCCCAGTTCTACTGTAACCCTAAGGCTCAGTCTCAAATCCAATTGCATACTCCGTATCTATACTGGAATATCTAATGGATATCTCAAATGCAGCAAACCCAAACACAAAAGCCCCTACATGTATTATGCTCCCAGGCTTCCCCATCAGTACCGGACAACACCTTACACCCAATTACTCAACCCAGAAAAGCAAGGGGCAAAGACTTCTTGCTATCATTCATATTGCCTCTAAACCCATCTCCAGTTACCCACTTTTCTTCTTGGCTCAAGTACTAATGAGCTTCTATTTTTGTCCTCTACATTCCATTCTGTTCTCAGCAGCCAAACTGACCTTTATAGAACATAAATCAGATTATTCCGCCCCCAAACCTTTGCTTAAAACCTTTCAAAATCTTCCCATTGCTGTTTGAAAAAAAATTACTAAATTGCTAATGTTGTTTTTGTCTTGGGTTGAAGAAATAATATTTTGGTGTCCTGCCAGACACAGGAGTCATGCACATGGAGGTCAAAGCATCCTCTTCATTTCTGATAATGCTGTTTGGAGGATGCAGCTTCTGGGCATGGGCTGCCTGGGGTTGTTGATATGCAGACTGAAATGAACTGTGGCACCCCTGGATGATCATGGGTCCCCCAACAAGAGCAAGTGGCCCTCATAACATAGCCCAGGAATGAAAGAGCCCAGAGGGATGTGTGCCAGTCTCACTGTTTGGCTAACTCGCTGGTCCCCAGGGATGAAAAGACATCAGAACATTCCTAATGGACAGCCCCCTCCACAGGGTCACCATGGCTACCAGATCTCACCATTGGCCCTCCACTACTTCACCTCGTAGGACTCTTATGTGTTTCAGCCACAATGGCCTCCTCTCTCTTCCTCAAACATGTCCAGGTCTTTCCTGCCTCCAGACATTTTCATTTTTCTCCCTTCTTCTGTTCCATAGATGGCTGTGTTTCATCCTTAAGGTCTCATATCAAACAGCATGTCTTCAGAGATGGTCAACAGAAATGCAAAATAAGATCTTAGAAATGTGTCCAAATACATCAGTAATAATACAACTGGAAAGAGATTTTTAAAAGTCTAACAATATGATGCTTATACAAGACAGACCTAAAGCAAAACAACTCAGAAATGTAGGAAATAAAGAATTGGGAAAAGATGTGCCCAGCCAACCAAAAGTGATTAATACCAGATAACAGAGACTTTAAGGATAAAGTATTAAGGGAGATGAAGTAAGATGACACATGATAATAAAAAAGCAATAAAGTTAGCAGACATAATGAAATCATTCACTTGTATGTACCTGAAAAAAATGTCCTTGTGATATATATAAGTATCAAGAAACTGATGTCATGTTAAGGAAATTTGCCAGAACTGGCGTCCTGGTGTGAGACTTTAACACATTGAAACTGATATATCCAGTGACAAAAGACTAAACCACATGACCTTGGCTTTGGACCAGGTGATGAAGAAAGCCTAAAGGGCCTTGAGGGACAGTTAGTGAAGTCTGGAAGGTCACCAAGGAAATGGAGACCTGATTTATATACTAGCTGAACAATAAGCAAAACTGCTGCCTTCAGTAAGTGAACAATAGAAATGGTTCCTAATAAAGTATGTGTCTTAGTTTGCTGGTTCTTTCATACAAACCAAGCAATGGCTTGGCTTAAATCACAGGAATTTATTGTCTCCCAGTTTTAGAGGACAGAAGTCCAACATCAAGATTTCAGCAAGGCTTGCTTTCTCCCCAAAGACTGTAACGTTCTGGTGCTGGCTGGCCAGCAATCCTTGGGGTTTGTTGTTTTTCTGAGCACATAGCCATGTCCTCCCCCTTTCTTTCCAGGTTCCTGCTGATTTCCTCCTTCTTTCTTCCCCCCTTGGCTTTCCCTTTGTAAGGCACCCTCATTCAGTTGGCCACAACTAAACTAAAAATAACCTTCAAGAGATCTTATATATATTGAGTTCACACCCACAGGAATGTGGATTAAGATAAAGAGCAGGTCTAATTTGAGTTACATAATCCAACCTACCACAATATGCATCCAACAAAGGAGATGCCCATGGCAGGAAAAAGTATAAATGGCTTCTTTTAGCTACCTATGATCAAATATGGGAGGAACAGAGTGAGCTAAAGAAGGAAATGCTGTATTTTCAAGCAGAATTTAGGTGAAATATAAAAGAACCAGGACTTGTTGTACTCCAAAATGAAACTGTTTCTCATCCTCATTTCTCAAAGCAAAAGACTCAAAATTAGATATAATTTCAAAGTGAGGGTCAACTCCAGGGTACAGCTAGAAATAAAGTGGCATCAGGAAACAAACCCTTCAAGTCATTTTGTTAAGACTTCAGAAAGATTTGAGGCAAAGCCTCACAGACTCTCAGGTAGACATAAGACTTAGGCTTCCAGGTATCCTAAGAGTGTATCCTCGAGAAGTACTCGGATAGGAAGTATGGCTTGTAAGAATCTTAACAGAATGATTCCACATCACCCTGACTTTCAAACCAAAGTAGAGACAGATATTTATCAAGTAGAGTGGATTTATAATTTGATACATAAAAGTATATTTTTAATGCATACTATTTTATTGGGCCAAAAAGGTCAGAGAAAGTTCAACATGAAATGGGGCTTTGAGGCTTCCAACTTCCTATGGGTAGGAAACAGGCTGTGCAGGAAAGGGTTAAATCTGCAGGCTCGGGTTACTCAAACCCTGTATGTTCCAAAGGAAGGCCCATCCTCAGAACTGCCCTTGGCCGGCTCCTGGGAAATGAGCTCTGAATCCTGGGAATATTCTGCCTGGCAAGACTGGTTTTGTGTGCTGTTCTAGGTTGATCAGATAGTTTATGCTAGCAATGTGATTTATGGTAAGCGTCTGTTTTTGTTCTGTTTTGTTTGGAGTTTGAGTAGTTGAGGTAGGTCATGCAAGTGCTGCACCCCTATATGGCTGACCCCAGTAAAAACCCTGGACACCAAGGCTTGGGGGAGTATCTCCTGTGGGCAATACTTTGCAAGCATTGTCACGCATCCTTTCTGGAGGATTGCATCTGTGCAACTCCACTGGGAGAAGATGCCTGGAAGATGGCTCTTGGTTTCTCTTGGACATCACCCTGGGAGCCTTTTCCCTTTGCTGGCTTTCATCTGTATCCTTTCACCATAATACACAGGAACCATGAGCATAACAGCTTTCCTGAGCCCTGTAAGTCCTTCTAGCAAATCTTCTGCCTGAGGATTGTTTTGGGGACCCCAGCAGAGTTAGCATCAGAAGTGCTAAATTTGCTGAAGCACTCGTGACTCACTGAAACATGATGAAAGTGTTGTTTGGGGAAAGGGAGGATAAAGGAATGGGGCTTGTGAACCTTTGGTGTCTGGATGGCTATGAGTCAGCCAAAGTATAAGACAGTATGTGCTGGAGTCAGTTACTGGAGGTAAGAGTTATCAGTGAGATTTAGAAATGATAGACCCACCTCTCGAGGGGCTGACTCACTGGATACATAAGGTAATGCAAAATAATGTGATATAGGCTAAATATAAACTCCCATGGACCCCGACACTGCACCAAGCTTGGATTCTGGCTGGTCTGAGCTATGATCATTAGCCTCAGGGCCATGATCAAAGGGATAACTTACGCGGGAATAAGAGATAACACTTCTACAATCTGTGGTCACCAAGAAGTTAGTCCAGGTGGCAGGGGTCAAAATCAGGAAGGTACTGAAATCAGAGAATATCATTTGAAGGAGCAGTCTCATTTTGCGGTTTGATTTCATCAGCTTCCCGAAGAGCTTTCACTAAAATGTGTTGTGGAATTATTAACTCAGGAGCTGTCTCCTCTCCTTGGATTTTGAATGTTGCATGATGGAGTAGCGAGTTGGAGTTGATGCCTTTCTGGGGGATCCAGGGAAGCAAGGATGGGGGAGAATGCTGGTCCAGCTGTATGGTTTTTCCCCAAATCACCCCAACTTTACAGGACCAGGCTGCAAATGCAGGTAGTGGAAGCAAAGATGCTCCCTAAGCAAGAAACTATAGCTAAACCTTCAAGCCTTTGTGTCAGAATTCCTAAGGGTCTGATGGGGTGAATTTTACATGGAAAAACGGGTTGACTGTGATGCAGCTTCATTGCCTGGTGGTTGAGAAAGTCCATTCATTATGTACCTTTAAAACACTACCCTACATTAATGGGAGTAGACAAGGCGGGGAGGCACTCACATCCTGGACCAGCACAGGGGCTGAATTTAGCATATCTTCAAATGTGGAAAGTTTGGTTAAATTCAATGATAATCTAGAGAGAAGGTCACACACTAGCTGAGAGTAAAGGAATAAAAAAGGAATGGGGTTATGCAGTGAGAGAAATGCATATTATATTGGTGACCTGAAAGAGACTCAGAGCAAAGAATTTTTTTGTCTCTTAGCTCAGTTATACCGGATGCTCTAATGGGTGAAGCCATTGGTTTCCGAGACCATCCTTGCTTTAGACCTAAAGTCGAATGGCTGCCTGCAAACCTAGGCGACATCACTCTGGGAGACATTTTGGTCACATGATGTGATGATGGAGCAATTGTTGAGGGCTGAATGGAATTCTGGGATGGTGCAGTAGCTTCTGACTCTTATTTTACAGGTCACATATACTAAAAAAGACATCATTTAGGAAGAAATCTCCAAGAATTTGGACCTTGTGCTGTATAGCTCCTGGTAGCCTGATCATTGTGGAACTAGAGTCCTTGAGGACTGAATGTTCAGGAAGGTCCCTGGTTATCAAGGACAGATATATAACAGTGGTATGCCCAACCTGCCACAGTGGGCTATGCACAAATACAGATTGCCCTTGTTTTTGTGGATGGAAAACTATTAACAGAATAGAAAAGGATGTCAGGTTCCTGATGGGATTAAAGCAGTAGGCATCCTGTGGTGGGTCCAAATTCCCTGGGGATACGGCAAGGAAGGCTATGGGAAGCTTTATAGAACAGGCAAACTAAATTACATCCAGGTGTGACTTCCACTCATTGAACCCTAGTATGGGGAACCAACTGGGTTTTGGGTGCAAAACATGCATCCTAACTGCTGTCAGGCAATTATGACAATGGCAACAGAACGCATTGCCAACAGAATCCAGAAAAGGGCTTTGGGGAGATGCGTGCTGGTCTAGGCACCCTGGGACAAGCTGGATTAGCTTTGAATGGGGCATGGCATTCAGAGGAAGGGAAATAAGAGTTATTAACTAGAATAAACAGATCAGAGAGAGTTCTCTTCCAGGAGGAAAGCAAGGGATGGGAATTAGCTTGGAAAGGTGATGAGGCTCTAGTGAAGTGGGTCAGGCAGACTCAACAAATAATGCTGGATGATGCTGGGACTCACCATTGAGAAAGGGCTTGTACCCTGACTCAACAGGGCCTCTTGACCTGCGCCAGTTTGTATGTATTATGTCCCCCAGAAAAAGCCATATTCTTTAATGCAATGTTGAAGGGGCAGACATATTAGTGTTACTTAGATTGGAATTCTTTGACTGAGTGTTTCCATGGAGACGTGACTCAATCAACTGTGAGTGAAACATTTGATTGGATAATTTCCATGGAGGTGTTACCCCACCCATTCAGGGTGGGTCTTTATTAAATCACTAGAGTCCTTTACAAAGAGTTCACAGACAGAAGCAGCTCAGAGCAACTGAGAGTGACAATTTGGAGAGGAGCTGCAGCCAAGAGAAACATTTCAAAGATGGCCATTGAAAGTAGACTTTAGCTACTCCAGAGTTTGCCTGGGAGAAACTAAGAGAATACCCCCAGACGCCTGGAGAGAGATGTCATGGGAGAAAGCCATTTTGAAACAACCTGGGAGCAAAGGAAGTGCCTTCCCAGATGACAGAGCTGTTCCAGATGCCATTGGCCATTCTTCTGTGAAGGTACCCTGTTGTTGACGCCTTAGCCTGGGCACTTAAGACTGTAACTTTGTAACCAAATAAATCCTCTTCATAAAAGCCAATCTGTTTCTGGTATTTTTAATATAGATGGGGACCAAAAGAGCCAAGCCATGGGCACTGGCCCTCCATCCTAGATGCTGGGGTTCAAGGGACGCACTATGGGAACTTTACAGAGCTCCGAACATTTGGAGGTTCTTGGGGTGAGAGGGAGGCTATAATTTACATACCTGTGCTATGTCTTTACCCCAGAATAGATCCAATAAGATATACTCTGTAGTACAGTTAAGGAGGATAGGAACTAGATGAATACCACACATGTCATACCCATCACAGGGAGATGGTTCCTGCTGTGAGCTTGAAATTTAGAGTTAGACACTCAGATTGAAATCCTAGCTTTCTTGGTTATTCTATGTGCAATTTTGGATAAATTACTTACCTGTAAACTACTTTCTTTTACTCTAAAATGGGAATAATAATACAAATATCAATATTGGTGCTATTCTGTGATGGCTAAATACGATATTTGATATTTATCAATTCCCTGTTCAATTCTTTTTCAGTTCTGTCCACAACTTCCATAAAAGCAAAATATGTCTAACGAAAAGAACTGGACTTAATTACTGGCACTAAAGTTTATATTAGAAGCTTCACTATAGAGATAGTTTTTGAAAAATTTACTTAATTCTACAAAGAATGCACCTAATTTTCTATTCATTAAGCCTTTTTCTTGGTGGTCTTTTTAAAATAATGTTAAAATAAAATCATATTGCATGAATTAGCCAAGAGGTGGCAGGACTTCAGATAAAACTGAGGTTCTGCTTTCCCTGTATGAAATGCTATCTGCATAATCCCAAAGGTAATTACAAAAATATAATGGAGTCAATCCAGAGTTTTAAATTCAAGATTTCTTATTTATATTTTAAATATTATCCTTTCTTCTTTCAGACTAATAATATTTTGCAATTTTTGTATAGTTAAAATATAAACACATTCACTTAAACATGAAAATATAGGATGATATGATATGGCTCTAAGGGAATTTTTTAAAACGCTAGGTGAGATATCAGAATAGAAGACTCTTCTCATTAAAATGACTCAATCTTAGAATAGATGACTGAATTTAAGAAAATACATCTTCTAGGGGAAAAAATAAAGTCCCAGAGTATAATCTGGAAGGAGCTGGATGAACAAAGAAATCTGACTTTGCAGAAAATGATCAGGAGACAAGGAGAGAGGGCTTGAGAAGCATGCGGAAAAAGAGAGAAGGCAAGGACGCCAGCCAGACCCAGTGAGAGAGAGCCTCCAGGCGCCATGCGTCCCCTTTGCCTCATAGCTGCATATGACTCAGGCAAAATCTGCAGCCTCCCGAGGCATCTTGTCCTTCTGAATAGTACGTAATGCCTCCCCTTGGGCAGTGTGGTCTCAGGAACTTTGACTTGCTATAAGCCTGGGGCTTCGATCTGGTGTGTATTTGCATACTTTTCCAAATGTTCAGCTCTTTTGCAGAATCTGCCCTCAAGTTTAAATCTAAAAACAGCAGCTTAAGTAGGGTTTTGTAAATCAAACTGATTTGCAGGCAGCCTGGGACATGCATATCCTGTGTTTTCCTGGCACTCTTGGCAAGAGCTCAGAGGTAATTGTACATTACATTAATATTAAACAAGCTCTTTACAAACTGTCCTGAAGGTGGTGACGCAGCTTCAGTAGCTTTTTTTTTCCTGTCAGCCTTTATAAATATCAAATTGGTTTAGTAAAGAGGACCTATTGGAAGCTTTCATCATAAAACTCCACCTCTTAAAATAATCCTTCTGTATACCACCTGGAAATCCCCAAAACTATGGTGTTGAAAGAAGTGGCACAATTATAAGGTCACATATTTCTTAATGTTATGTTATACTGTAAAAGAAAAGGATTCTATTTTACAACACTTGTGCCCAAACCACTATCAGAAATGCAGAAGTTTAGTTTGCTTAGTTTTCCTCAAGATGGAAACAAGCCTTCCTAGGATAGTTCTCAAGAAGTAGGCTGACTGAACCTCAAATTTATACTGGTTTCCTTCCATTTTCAAATGACTGAAATAATAAGAGATCGTGAAGCAAGATGGTAGAATGAAATTGAACAAAATAAACAACCACAAAGTTTAAAGTAGGTAAAACTATGCAGGAGCCCTCATACAAAGAAGGGACAGAATCTCATTTATTGTCTGTGAACAGTGAATATTAAATGGATGCAAAAGATACTAAGATTCTTTGAATAGGTCACACTCTTGCCACTCAACCTACAGAAGCAGCATCTTGTGAGGGGAAAGGTGAGTTAGCAAACCCTCCAAAATCTTAATAATGCCAATTTTACAGCATAGGGGGTAATGGGGTTTCATTCTTTTTGGAGTTAGCTCAAAAAGACACAGAAAAACCATCTGAAAGTGGAAATGACTCTTGCCACTTCAGTAGCTCACCAGTGGCTGCAAAAAGAAAAAAAAAAAAAAGCCAGGATTTGTCTTTTTCTGTTTTGTTTTTTGGTGGTGATGGGAAGGGGTGAGAAGGTGTTATCCAAGCTTTTTGTAGAAAAATATTCATGTTAAAAAGCAAAATTATCACAATTATCTGAAGCTAATTATCATCTATCAGGAAATAGAAAGCTAACAAAAAGTGAAGGCTTAAAAGAAAGGGAATAGGAGTTCTATGGATCTCCTCCTTGGTGAAAGTGGTAGAAATGCTAAAATCCAACCATTTAAGCTCTCTGGAAATAGTTCTAGGGACATACCACAAATGAAGAACCTACTAAAACTTGGTGAGAACAGCAAGACTCTATGTCACGGCCTCCCTACCCCTGTCCTCCAGCATATGGAAATTACACTCCAGATTGGGGCAGTCAAGACCACAGGCCTGAGCTCCTGGTGAGAGTGCTAAAGAACTGTCCTTGGAGGGGCAGGACATCACCCTTTCTTGTCCTGCCCCCCAGTTCCAGGAGGGAACAGCCAAGAGATGGGAGCTCTCTTCTTCTGCCCAGCCTCCACTTGTGGGAAACAGGCCCTACCTTTGGGACAACATCACTAACAATACTTGGACCTGCTTACCTTCACCCCAACTCAGCTCATAAAGTAGAGGTTCCATACCCAGAGAGGCAAGCAAAAAGACCCAGGGCAACTGCCACAGAACAATATGAAACCCAAGATATGCTTCCTCCTTGGGAAAAGAACATCCTCCAGATTGGGGGAGAAACACTGGTTTGGGGCTTTGAGCATTCGCCCCCAGTCTGGCTGAACTCTTGCAAACTCTACTCTGCATGCAATTCATAGCCCTGGACTAAATCTAAAGGGAAGGCATGCAGGTCTTAGAGAAGGGGACAACTAATAATTCACTCACTCACACCATGTAAAAGTAAAGTCACCTACATTAAACATGAGTGAGAGAAAAAGCAGCAATATAAAATTTCCCAGAGAATGCAACATGCAAACCACAGGAGGAATCTACAATGAGTTTTTATTCTAACAACTGTCTGCTACTTACTACGCTGAGCAGTCAGGAAGAAAGAAGGTGGGCTTCGGAAGTCCAGTTGTTATTGCGGGGGTATGCCTAACTGCTCTATGATCTTAGCAAGTCATTTAGTGTCTCAAGGCTCTGGTTGTTCGTCTCCATAAATGAGGGAAACATCACGCCTCTTGCAGGAGGATTTAATGAGATAATTTATTGGAGGAAACTGTATGGTGCCCAGTCAATGATAACTATTGTTCTGGAAGCCAGAACCGAGGCACAGGAGTTTACAGAATCGTGTAGTAAACTGTGCAGATTAGGTTGATTTGTAATGAGGACCAAGGGAACATGGGTGTGGGACAAGGGGACAAATGCATGTGCAAAGCACGTGCCAGTGGTCCTGGGGTGGTCGGGCATAGTGAGAACAACAGCCACCATTTCTTGGTTCTGATGTATTGCTGTGCTAAGCACGTTACATATACCATTTCCCCAAGTTTAGATCCCCTTATCACTCTCAGACTACAGGTGAGGAAACAGCTAAACAAGATGAAGTAACCTATAACTAACATTCTCAGAATGAGCAACTGGGTGTAATAATAATGGCCGTGTCCGGTAAAGCACTTTCTATGAGCTATGTCAAATTGCTTACACTAATTTAGTCCTCTCAGCAATCCTGTGGAGTAGCTGCTGTTGTCATCCGCCTATTACAGATGAGAGTCAGGCCACCAGGGATCAGAGAGGTAGGTCACCAGACAGAGTCACGTGGGCAGTGAGTGGGTGGCAGTGGCCCGGCTCAGCCCCAGGTCTCTGCATTGAACCAACCGTGGCTCCCTGTCAACTAACTGGGGAGTGATGTGGTCTCACGAGACGGGGCTGAAGGTGGAAAGAATGGGCTGGAGTTTGATCTCTTCTCCATTCTCCAGACCTACATGGAGATCTGGTCAATCCCATGGTATCCTATTGCCCAACTCTGAGTTGCCCGCGTTTTCCCATGTTAGCATTTCTGAAATTAGTGTGTGTTTTACAAATAATACACACATTTAATGAAGCCATGCTTCCATTTTTTTTCCTAAATGTTACCATCAAATCAATAGAACTTTGTGAGCTTCTGGAATTGAGAGTGAGTATCCTATTAGTGTATTGTGCACAGTGCCTGAAATAAAATAGGTTCTTGGTAATTGTGGAATAACAAATTTCCAAATATTTTTGTATCTATAGGACAGGGCTTTCAATTTAAGTCTTTTCTACCTAAATGTTTCCCACCCTCCATATTTATTAAATAGCCTCTTTATTTCCCATCTTAACATCCTTATTTTTCCAACACTGTAAAGCAAAAGTATCTGCCTCCACCAACGGTGAGAGATGGGCACCTCCTAGCATCGCTGTTTGCTTTTCCCAGCCCAGTATCAAAGGGTTCCCTCTTTCAAACCTCAAAACCCTACATGTGGAGGAGGCGGGGCAAGATGGCGGAGTGGTGAGGAGCAGAATTTCGTCTCTCCCCTAGAGCAGCTGGCAATTACCCAAGAACTATATGAAACAGTGTTTTCGGGGTCTCCAGTAACCAGTCACACATTGGACACAAGTTTGGAATTGGAGGAAAAGCTGAGATCGCAGCGAACATTGCTTCAGTCAGCCACGCCCCCGACAGGATCAGAGTCACCAGGAGAACTAAAGGCTCCACACCTCCTTACACTGGTGGGGGAGCTGCGGGCTGGCCAGCACCACCTGCTGGACAGGAGAGGAAAAGCACCAATTCTAAAGGCCTCATAGGAGGGTCTCATTCTCAGGAAAACTCCATACCCTCCCACTGAGACCTGGGCCTCACTAGACTGGGAAAATCTGACTAGCGTCGACCATATCTGAGGAGACCCACTCACGAAAAGGTTACATAGAGGCAGAGCAAGAAACAGAAAAAACAAGGGGGGAAAAATTCTGATCAACTAAATAGAGCCTAAGTTAGAGGTCTAGAATAAGCTGAACTGAATAACAGAGGCCAGAAAACAAAGCCAACCAACAAGAAAACCACTAGGTAAAAGACAGAAAACAAGCTCCAAAATAAACTAATCAAGAGAATCAGATGCCTAGACAACTTAAGATAACAAGCCATACCAGGAAACACGAAAACATGGACCAGCCAAAGGAACAAACTAATAGCTCAGCTGAGACACAGGAGTGGAGGCAACTAATGCTAAATAAATTTGATGAAATGAAGGAAGATATAGCAAAAGAGCTGAAGGATATAAAGAAGACACTGGCTGACCATAAATAAGAATTCATAAACTTAAAAAAACAAATGGCAGAACTCATGGGAATGAAGACCACAATGGAGGAGATGAAAAACACAATGAAGGGACACAACAGTAGATTTGAACAGGCAGAAGAAAGGATCAGTGAACTGGAAAACAGGTCATTCGAATTCATACACACAAAAGAACAGATGGTGAAAAAAATGGAAAAATATGAGCAGGGTCTTAGGGAGCTGAGTGACAACATGAAACGCACAAATATACGTGTTATGGGTATCCCAGAAGGAGAAGAGAGGGGAAAAGGGGCAGAAAGAGTAATAGAAGACATATTCACTGAAAATTTCCCAACTCTTATAAAAGACAGAAAATTAGAGATTCAAGAAGTACAACGTACCCCAAATAGAATAGATCCCAATAGACCTACTCCAAGACACTTACTGGTCAGATTGTCCAATGTCAAAACCCTGCATGTGCTTCCTGGAGCACTGCAAGGTTCTTGGTCATCAATAATCCAGCTTGATTCCTACCCTGCGCTTTTCAAGGTGAGGAAATGCCCAAGTATGTTTTAAATAATGGTACAAACAGAACAGCAGTTGGTACATCAGGCTGGTACAGGGGATTCAGCCACCTCAGGCACACCTAACCTGGCTTCCCTCACTGCTCTCCAGCCACGGGGTCCCCTACACCCAAACAGATGGAGCTAAGAGCCTCGGAAGACCCACAGACGAAGGAAATGTAAAAAAGAATGGAGAACATTTCTTTTTATTTCATTTTAGTTATTATGAGAAATTTCAGACCCATCAAAAAAGTTTTGAGAATAATATAATAAACATTGACATACATGGATCAAGCCTAAGTAATCAGACAATTTAGAGAAATTGTGTAATTGCATGTTTAAACATTTGTTTCATTTGATCTATGGCTTCTATTTTAATTACATGACAAGAAGTCTGAAATAACACCAGGGCAAGGGTTAAAATCAAAAGTTCAGGTCACATCCTCTGGCTGAAATGCAGACACATTTTCTTTCTTTTTCTTTTTTGCCTCAGATTAGCAGAAATATACTTGTCATAATTGCTATCAGCTGCTACCTGTTTTAATTTTTTCACTTGTTCAAAAAAATTGCAAATTAAATTCCTTTAAATTTCACACGTACAAAAATTTTTTTTAAACCTCTGACGTGTGCAGGTGCCCTAAAGGAGACTTTTAGGACATCACAATTAATTACCATTTAAAAATATTTTCAGGTTTTTTGGTCATTTGCTATAAATTTTTAGATAACTCATGACTGTAACATCTGGTTATTTTCATGAATGCCTGTCACATAGGGTGGGAAATAGTCTTTACTTCTTTTTGGTGGTTTTTAGGCTTTTTGAATGAAGGGGTCCCCAAAAGTATCGTTGCTGCCACTTAGATGCGGATGTTGTCAACTAGCAGCAGAGATGGCTTTGGCATTTTATAACCCAGGAATGTCCCAGCATTCCAACAGCAAGAATGAGTTCTGAAGTTAGCCAGTTCTGATTGCTATCTAGTCAGGACTCTAAAAATAATCATTAAAAACTCTTGTAAAGTTACCCCTGTGAGAAGCAATTGCAGAAGTTGGTGCAAGGTGGATTTACATTCCAATTTACGAATACTGGTTGGTCTTATCTTGGAAAATATTTCAGTAAGATTCTTAAAATACTTTCTCTGTTGAGGAGTGTTTTGCTTAAATAAATTGAATGGTTGTCCTTCCAACTGTAAAATCATTCCATTCTAGTTCAGTAGCATGCATACATCGTGTTTATTTTTAAAGAATTGCAGATGAATCATAGGGAGTTTTCTTTTAGACCATGGGATTGACCCAGAATTATGACTCATGTTTAGTCTTCTCACAAAATGCCATACTTGGTAGGAAAAGAGAATTCAGAGATGCAGCTAAATGCATTCACTCCTTAGTTTCCTAGAAAAGGAGTGTTTGTGAGGTTAAATCAGGATAGACGCTTTACTGACCGTTCTCTTAGAACAAAAGTGAAACCTCAGATGCTTGTGTACATAGAAGCTAAGGAAACAGACACAGTGCACTTCTGCAAAGCGGTGTTGTCACCAGCCAGTTGAGGCAGGATGCGAGCTGACCGTGCTACTTTTAGAAACCAGCTCTTTTGTTTTTATTCAGGGAGATGATTTTCATCCTTGTTTTTAATTCTGATTAAATGTGATCAACCACAGCTGAGTCAAAGAATCTGCTAAATATTTACAGAAGGAGAAATAAATCACTGGATATATTCAACTGAAGAGGAAACATTCACCTTAATTTCAAAGACTGCTAAGTCTGGGCTTGGGCACATCCTCTGGGGGTTCTGTGGCTGCATTGGCTATGTAAATGCCATTCCCACTGGCCACAACACCTCCAACGACCCCAACAGTCAAGTAATCCCACTTCTGAGCATCGCGGAGGGACCTTGGGAAGTCAATCCCAGGGTCAAGTTACCAGTGACCCTGACTTTGGATTTTCCCCACTTCTTATACTGCCCTATTTTCCCTTTAGTAAGTTGGGTCCTGCTTCAAAAGAAGGACCAGATGTCAGCATTTTGCCCAGATGCTGTTTTCTCTAGAAGTGCTCAGATTTAAATTGAATTCTTCCAACTCTGGGTACCTTCTTATATACATAAAAATGTATGCTATCATTTTGATTTTCATAAATTAAAAAAAGGAAATTCATACATATTGTATTGAAGGAAATCATTTTATATCCTGGGCATTGATCTAATGATGCTAATCTCTACAACTTGGGGGCTTAATTATATACAACCTCTGTGGCTGAGGGATCTCCTACATGCTGGAACTCAGTGGTCAGAACTTGGCCTGGTTTGGGAGAGCAGGAGCCCAGGACAGGAAAGTCTTGGGGGCAATGGCCAGGAGTTGCCAAGGAACTGCCTGCCTCTGAGTGAATGGAGAGAAGCCATGTGTGATGCATCCCTCCTGGCTCACCATGCAGGCTGATGGGGTATATGCTATTTATTTGATTTTTAAGGAAACAGGGTCAACGCCACTCAGTTGCTCTCCTGTTGACAAAGAGCTCATAAGTAGAGGTGCCCAAATTCAATGCCACATCATTTTCCTACAATCTCTATCCTTTCCTGGTGACATGCATTTTTAGCCGGGTGTTTTAGTCAGGTCCTACCTGACCACCAGTGGTCAAGAACCTGATACGTGGCATCTTGTTTGAGATTTTCTCTCAATACCCTCTCAGGAAAACCACATCAGGATAAAAGAAATGACATGGATTTTTCACATTATGAGCATGTAATTTCAACCAAGTATGTATATGAATGATTTTTATCGGAACAAACTAGTCTCCGAAGATGGGTGTGTAGGAGTTCCCGAGTGCTCAGCAAACATCTCTTGAATGAAAGAATGGGGATGCTTCTGGGAAGCGGTGTTAGGAGTTGAATCATGTTTCCCAAAAGCCATGTTCAAGTCCTAACCCCGAGTCCTGGGGATGTCAGCCCATTTGTAAAGAGGACCTTGGACAGTGTCATTGGATAAGGTAGAGCCAAACTGCATCAGGGTGGGCCTTAGTCCAGTATGACCAGAGTCCTTATAAGCAGGGGACATCAGGCCCATAGGAGAAGATGGACAGGGCAGGAGAGCCCTGCCAGCTTCCACTGGACCACTACGGGCTTCAGCTTCAGAGAAAGCATGATCCTGCCAGTAGCTTGATACAGCTCTCTAGCCTCCAAGGCTGCAAGACAACTTATCCCTGTGGTTTACGCCCCGCAGTATGTGGTATTTGTTACAGCAGCCATCAGCAAACTGAGACCTTGAGGATCAGTATGCAAAGTGGGTGATGACTGTGGCTGCTGCAGGCAAACAGCCTGGTCCAAATCCTGCCCCTCCACCTGCCAGGTGTGTGTCCCTGGGTGAGTTATTAACAATCTGTGCCTCAGTTTTCCCATCTGTAAAATGGGTGCAGACCTACTACCTTACTTCTCTCATTAAGGCTATTATGAAGACTAACAAGTTGATATATATATATAAATATTTATCTCTACATAAACATTTATCTCTATATAAACATATCTATATAGATATATATCTCTATATAAGCCACACACACATATATATATACACACACACACGTGCAGAATACAAAGGACAATAGCTGGCCTGTGTATAATCAGCACTAGGGAAGTGTTGACTCTCTTACAACTACTTCTGCTCTGCCAGCAGTAGCATCAGTGAATCAAAAGAAAGTGAGCTGCCCCATCTAGTAGCCCTACAGAGCACTGCCACAGCAGCAGAGAGAGGAGGATGGGTTCCCTCCTGCAGCCCTGTGGCCAAGTCCATCAGAGCCTGGGGATCGTCTGAGGCAGCGGGTCACGAGTGGTGTCCACAATATCTAGAGAGTGTGTTTAAACACGCATTAAGGGTGGGGTGGGGTGGGGCCCATGAATTTGCATTTCTAATAGGTTCTCAGGGCAAGTTTCTGCTGCTGGCCCAGGGGTCACACCATGAGGATCACTGGTTTAATGAAAAGCCCGTCCCTGGGTTGGAGCTGGGTGTACTGGCGGGTCACCCAGGTGAGACCGTCAACACAGGTCATGAAGATAGAAAGATGCTGAGGTAATTCGTGCCCCTGGCTGATCCAGATCTGCTTGTCTGCATATTTCTTTCTATGAGGGTCTTCATGAGATAAATCTAGAAAAGTATGGAAATATCTAGATCCAAAACTATTTAAAAGATAAAAAATAATAAAGCACTCAGTTCCAGCAAATTGGAACCAGGCTTACATATAATAGGGAAGGGAAGAGACCAATTATTTTGTGTAAAAGAAGCACATTAAACTGATAAAAATTCAACAAAATTTTCCAGAGAAGATCACGGGAACAGCAGAGAATATAGAATGCCAGACACTGCTACTTCAGAAAACTACATGACAGAAGTATTTATACTATTATTAAACAATCGGGAGCTATTCTTCACCTGGAAATTTTGTAAGATGAGGAAGAGCCCGTGACAAGGGCTTAGTCCTCAGAGGGGTCGCAGGGCTCAGCCTTCAGCAGTCCCCTGCTTCAGTTCCTTCATCTCCAGAGGAAACGGATGTGCAGCGGTGGAGCGCCTGCAAGAGGAGTTCGGTGTCCCAACCACAAATGGCAGCAGCATGTGGCTCCCGCAGTGCAAGCCTGAAGGTGCCACCCAGGAGGAGGAAGAGGAGGAGGAGGAGGAGGAGGAGGAGGAGGTGGAGGCTGTATCCTCAGAGCCCGGTCCTCAAGCTCTCCTGGGAAGTCAGGGCTGTCGGCAAAAAGCGAAACAGCAAATAGAGGCTCGAGTTTGCTGTCTGGGAAAGAAAAGCACTTCAAGAAAACTCAGTGTCTGCAGCTGCAGCTAGTGCAAATTCCTAAAATTTGCAAGAAAATATAGAGAAGAAACAGTATGCACAGATGAGCTTCTTCCCCAGCTATGTTAAGCTTAGTGGTGAGTTCTCCCCATTAAACTCAAGCCCATACAACAGCTGAGTGACTGGCAGCAAAGTCAGGGTGTCGGCTTTACCCTTCTTCCTCCGGGCATCCTGGATCTTTGCTCTGGTCCCAGGTGGGTGCCCACAGTGAGGTTCTGGATGGTATTAACTGCTGGGTTCTGTGGCCATCATGTAGCTTAGGCTAACTATGCACCAATATGATTTGTTTATATGTGTGTTCATGCATGCATGTGCACATGTGTATATGTATATATGCATGTGTGCGGGATACTGATTATGTGCTTCGACTTGGCGGGCCTGGGCTGGGGGACCTGATCAGCCCCTGGGGAGGGTGGTGGGCACGGGCGACAGCGCCCTCCACAGCCCCCCAGGCCTGGGAAAGTGAGGCCGGAGGCAGGCCCCATTTCCTCACCCAAAACACCACTGTTAGGGGAGGCTTGCCGGAGGGAACCGCCTTTTCCCCACCCCCTTATCTTGCCCGTACACTCCCCGTTGCCAGTGCAACTCCCGCCACCACCAGTGCGCATACACTGTTGCCAGACACCGTTGCCAGAGCAACTCCCACCCCTTTTCAAACAACCTCCGCGCCCTCTTAGAACCAATCCTAACCTCCGCACCTTCTCAGAACCAATCCTAGCCTTTCTCCCCTCAGCATTACCATTTAAGGCTCTTACACCCCCACTCCGACCCCGCCCTTCTTGCCAGCCTATATAACCTGTGCTCACCCCTGAATAAAGCCCTTTTTGTCCTTTTGTTCTACCCCTACTGGAGGAAGAGTGTCTTGTCTTTCCCTTCTCGCCGCCCTCCACACCTTGCACGCCACCGCCGGGGACCTGGCCAAGTCCCCCGCCTCGCCCTCGCCTCCGGGAAAGAGCCCCCGCCGCCGGTACCCTCAGAGCAGCACCGAGAGCCGAGGGTTCAGCAACCGGCCGCCCCCCCTCCCGAAGCAGTAGACGCGACCGCACATGTGTGCATGTATGTATATATCTATGTATGTGCATTTGTATGGATGTATGCATGTGTGCATGTATATATGCATTGTGTGAGTGTGTATACATGTGGGTATGTATGTATATATGCATGTGTGTCCATGTGTATATGTAGATTATATATGTGTATGTATATATGCATATGTGTGCATATACATTTATGTGTATGCATATATGCATGTGAGGGTGCAATTTGTATGTATATATGTATGTATGTGCATGTGTATGTATATATGCATGTTGTGAGTGTATATACATGAATGCACATGCTTATGTATATATACATGTGTGTATGTGTGTGCATATGTATATAGGCAAGTGTGGGTGAATGTGTACATGTGGATATGTATGTATGTATATGTATGTATGCATATTTGTTCATATGTATTTGTGTGTATATATGCATGTGTGGGTGCATGTATGTATGATATATGTATGTGCATGTGTGAATATGATGTGTGCATGTATGTGTATATGCATGTGTGCATGTGTATGTCTGTACAAGCTCATTGTGTGAGTATATATGCATGTGTGGGTTCAGGTGTGTACGTAGATATGTATGCATGTGTATGTGTATATGCATATGTGTATGAATATAGGCATATGTGCATGTATGTATATGTGCATGTGTGTGAGTGTTATATATGCATATGTGTATATGTGTGTGCTTATGTATTTATGCATGTTTGCAAGTATATAGATATGCATGTGTGTTGAGTGTGCATGTGTATATATGCATGTGTGCATGCATGTGTGTGGGGGTGGATATGTGCATGTGTATGTATGTATGTATGTGTGTGCATATGCATGTGTGTATGTGCGTACATGTGTGCATACATATATGTGCACATTTGCATGCGTGTTGCTATGCAAGTTGTTGAGTGTGCATGTGTGTATGCACATGTGTATGGATGAATGTGTGGATATGTGCATGTATGTGCATGTGTGCCTGCATGCATGTGTGCCTTTGGTGGACATGGTATGTGTCAGTACATGAGAAACTTACATTACCTTGAGTCCATTTAAGCTCTGAGGTCCTGAAGGAAGTACCGTCTGGCAGGGAAACCAACGCTATAGTTTCTATCAGAGTACAAGAGCCGACTTTCTGGCTGAGGCTGAGAGGAATAAAAATTGGGGAGGATTATTTTCTCCCCAGAAATATGTTAATGTGCAGGAATTCACAATGGTAAAATTTGGAGCACTTCTATATTGCTGTCTTATATAATCAGAGTATTTTTAGCTGCTCATTTAATTACACCATATAGCATCTGGAGATACATACTGGAACACACAGCCACGTATAATCAGGGATGGAGAGCAACAGGCAATGGTTTTCATCCTTGGGACAGAAGGGGTTCTGTGAGTAGTGGTGCTGGGCAGCTGCAGCAAACCCGTGGGCGCGAGCTCAGGAACGCTGCAGCTAGGCTGATGGGGAAATAACACAAACCACTGATTCCTTCTGCCTGAGGACCAACCACAAGCCTGTTGAAGAAAATAAAGCCCCCAGGAATATTCTGCCTTGGATATTTCTTCTGCTAAAGGAGCACCCCAGCGTCCAGCCTCTGCTCACTCCCCACCCCCATCCCGATGCTCACTGTCCCTAAAGTGGTGACTTCTGTAGTTGGTGACTTTCGAGGATGGACCGAGCCTGTCTGTGTTCCCCCCTCCCTTGTCTCTCCTGCCTGTCCTCGCTCATTTAGTCAGCCCTCCACCCTGCGGTCCAGGCAGGTGGCACCGAGGTAGCAGGGAGGGCTCGGGGCTATGGCCAAGCCCCACCGTGTCCTCACGCCATCTGCATTCTCCAACCGGTGCTCATCAATCCACAGAAACGACAGCTCTGACAGCTTGTCTGATTTCCGCATCTCCTCCGCTGGCTCCAAATCTGGAGAAGGGGTCGACGTGGGCGTGACCATCACTGCGCAAACCTCGACAGCAGTCAAAACAGATTTTACTGCATATGGTTCGGTGGGTTGCAACTTATTTCTGTCCGACACCATGCCACCCTGGTCTGCCAACACTCACGTACTGGGGACGTATACTCACAAGGAGGCAAGTGGCATCCTTAAACTGGGTTTGCTGCTGCAACTCAGCTCACAGTTATGTCTGAGTGGGGGAGAGGTGATAAAATCGACATAAACGCATACTTCTAAGCTATAGTTCCAACTTCCTCTGTGATAACACACTTAAATGCTACTAACCAATAATAATAATAATAATAATAAATAACCTATGCAAAACAAATTTCACTTTCCTCATGGACGTTTCCCTGCTCCCTCCAGTTGTGTTTGTTGCCCTCCTCTGACCTCCAAGATTTTAATGCTTCCACAAATGACATTCATTATACTCCAGCCTGTTCTGGTATTCATGGCTGATCTGTGCTAGATTCTAAGCCACGAGAAGGGAGAGTCATAATACATCCACTGCCTTTCCTTAGGATAGTGCCTTGCAAAGAGCACTTGATGCAAGTTTGTTCAATGAAAGGAGTTTTACCTCCTGTCAAAGGTATTTAAAGAGCTCAGCATCAGAGCTTTGTACATTCATCCTGTGGGGAATTTTTCTTTACCATCCAGAAATTGTGAATTGGGTTTCAGATGAAAGCTTTTGATTAAAACAGGCCTTGCTGGCAAAAGCACCTCATGTCACTTGCTGCAAGTGGTGCCAGGATGCAAATGTGAGCCAGTTCCCATGCGGCTTTTGAATTTCAATAAACATCAATACTCATATGCTTAAAACTGAAGCAAAACCCCTCAAAAGATCTTAAACTGTGTTGAAGTGAGGATGAAATAGGCTGCTGATCTTACAGTTGGCAAGGCAAACACAGTTTGGGAGCTCTTTAATCAGGACTAGAGGCGGCTGAGGGACTCACGATGGAACACAAACCTGTGGGTTATGCCGTCAAGTTCCCTCCCTTTACAGATGAGGAGACTGTGATCCGGGAGGACCCAGGACAGATCGATGACTTCACACCTAGGCACTCCTTGGGATGGGTCAAAGCAGACATTCCCCAGCTCCCACTGGCCCTACTGAGACTGGGCTTGAGAGATCATGAATATCACTGCAAGGAATTCGGAGTCAATTGGAGTCCAGAAGCTGGAGGGTCAGGAATGGTTTCTGAGCAAAAGATGCCATGATCAGAGCCCAGGTGTAAGAAGAATGGTCTGAGGGGGTGGTCTAGGCTGACCAGGGCAGGAATGGGCAGAGAGGGTGGCTCTGGGGCAGTGACAATGGAACGAAGGTAAGGGCCATATTTGATCGGCCAGCCGAGATGGCATGGAATTTTATGGGAATCACTTGCTTTAGAATTTGCTTTCTAAATAAATTAAGGATTATTAATCCTTGTTTTGCTTTTATTGGGCTTTATTTTCCAGCTCTCATGCCAGATTCTTCCTCTGGGTGAGACACAAGGAAATGATGAGGTTAGAGTCACTGTCTAACCTTAGGAAGATGCCATCATCTTTCATACACCTCAGAGGAAGCAACAGAAAGTTCTGGATACACAAAATGGGAGACATTCACACTTTAGAGGACCATGCGGCTACCAAAATACGGAGTTAGATACTACATGATGAGGCAGAACAATATCCTAGAACACATGCTCTTCTGTGAATTATACGAGTCAGAGAACAATCATTACAATATAGCCTATTTGTTTAAAAAAACAAATGGGACAACATATGTAGACCCCTGTGTTTACAAATGCATAGCTATGTAAAGAGAACATGCTCTTTTTAATCTGTATCCTCCCAGTGTCCAAATTTTTGTCAACAAGAAAGGATTTATGTAATTTTTTTATTAAAAATAAATTAAAAGCATGGTTACTATACCATTTGTTTTTGCATTGCAAAAAGGAAGAAAGAAAATATCCACCAAATTGCCTTGGCCTGTGGAGCTTTGCCAAGCTAGAGGGAGAAAGCTCTGCAGGGGACTTGGCTTATGGAAGGTTGGGGTCAGCTGTCCAGAAGCTGGTAGCTGCAGCCCCCCTGGTGTGGGTTACACACATTTACCTAGAGATGCCTCAGTTGTAGTCAGCACCATTGTGCAATAATAGGCATGTGCCCCAGCTGGAGACTGTAGCTGAAAGGATTTAGAGAGTTAAGGACTATAAGAATTTATTGCACAAGCTAACATACAATTTCAAAAACAATGCCTTTAGATAATAAAAAATATATTTACAGCCTCCCCCTCCCCAGCCCCGAGGATCTGGGGGAAGGTGCGGATGTGTTGGACATCCTCACCTGGACTGGTGTTGATGTTGTCACAAACATTGGGACGGGCGGTTTGATGTGCTGAGCCCTCAAGCGTGGGACTTGCCCTTATGAAGCTCATTACCACAAAGGAGAGTCTAAACTTGCATGTAATGGTGCCTAAGAGTCTCCCCCTGAGTACCTCTTTGTTGCTCAGATGTGGCCCTCTCTCTCTCTAACTGAGCCATCTCAACAGGTGAACTCGCTGCCCTTCCCCCCTACGTGGGGTGTCAGGGGTGTAAATCTCCCTGGCAATGCAGAATATGATTCCTGGGGATGAATGTGGACCCGGCATCATGGGACTGAGAGTATCTTCTTGACCAAAAGGGGGATGCAAAATGAGACAAAATAGTTTCAGTGGCTGAGAGATTCCAAATGGAGTCAAGAGGTCACTCTGGTGGACATTCTTATGCACTATATAGATAACACCTCTTAGGCTTTAATGTATTGGAATAGCTAGAAGTAAATACCTGAAACTACCAAACTCCAACCCAGCAGTCTGGACTCCTGAAAACAATTATATAATAATGTAGATTACAAGGGGTGACAGTGTGATTGTGAAGACCTTGTGGATCACAACCCCTTTATCTAGTGTATGGATGAGTAGAAAAATGGGGATAAAAACTAAAGGACAAATGGGGTGGGATGGGGGGATGATTTGGGTGTTCTTTTTTCACTTTTATTTTTTATTCTTGTTCTGGTTCTTTCTGATGTAAGGAAAATGTTCAGAGATAGATTGTGGTGATGAACGCATAACTATGTTATCATACTGTGGACAGTGGATTGTATACCATGGATGATTATATGGTGTGTCAATGTATTTCAATAAAACTGAATTTAATTAAAAAAAAACAATGCCTTTGTTTTGCTTCTCTTGTTGATATTCTATAATAAAAGTCTTTCCTTTTCATCAGCCTGACCTTAGTAGATCAAATAAGACAACCTTTCCATAGGAAGCAGAATCTTCTAGCTCAAGGAGCAGCTAAAGTAGCATTAAACAATTTTTTTTCCTTTTTTTCCTCCTCCTTTTCTTTCTTTCCTTCCTTCTTTTTTTTTGCTTATCAAGATGTGTTTGAGGTTTTGCTGGTTTAATTTCTTCTATTTGTGTAATGAAAGTTACTTGGGTTCCTAAAGAAAAAGTGATCCAGCAATTAAATAATCGATATTTTTAAGATTAATTAAGGGTGGGCTAAGGGACCGTGATTTTATTGCAAACAAATTATCCTTAGAGCACAGAAAAAGTTGCTGACTTAGTTGAAGCCGTGGGAATATTGATAATATAGATGATTAGTATTACTGAATGTGCTCCTTTTAAAATGAGAAAATAACCTTCAGCTCTTTTAAAATGTAGAGTTTGGCATTTTACTAAATTTCATGGGGAGAAAATGTAATGAGTCAATAAACCCAATTTGGAGGCTGGTTATTGTCACATAAATTAATTTGCCTGCTAAATGATCAGATTCACATCCACCTTTTTCCCCACCATCTGCCTCACAACAAAGTTGGCATTCTACTCCTCTGAGAATGGACTGTAAAAATGTCATTACTTAAAGGCTTATTATCTACCACGTCATGTTAAACTCCAATTTCCCTTGCTTGCTGGCAGACCAGGTAAAAGGCATAGTTTGAAATTTTCCAAACTTGTACACAGCAGAGGCATATCTTTTCATTGTCTCATGGCCTTAGATCGCCTGTTGCCCTCTCCCATGGGATGGGAAGACGGCTGGCCACAGTTCTGTGGCATGCTCTAGAAGTGTTCTCTTAGCACTTGTGATCTGTGAAATCTCTCATAACTGTCACACTGCGTGATCCCATCCCATTTCTCTGCACAATCAGGCCCCTGGCAGGCTCTGCCAAACAGAATGCTGGTTCGAGAGGGTTGTGCCTGGGCCAAGTCCTAAATACGACCCTAATGGTATCCCAAGGCCAAGATCCTGAAGAGGATCTTCACACGGCTCTCATTTGGTGGGAGATGGGAAAATACGCTAAATAGAGAACACAAGGTAGCTATAAAAGAACTGTTTAATATTTAAAGATTTGAAAAGTCAGAAACAAAATTCAGAGTTATGATTCTTCACAGCTTTTTTGATTTTTAATAACTAAGCTGTAATACATTTACTGACTGGTAATGTCTTTTGTGTTTTCATTCGTGTCCTCCTCTAACAGCCAATGTAGAGTTATATGCAACAGTCCATTCTGGGTTGTATAACTCCTCCTATGTTAAACTCACTATGGTTATATGATGTGGATGTGTAGTTGATAACTCAATTCTTTTTGGAAATATGTGACATATGAAAACATAAATGACACATACTCAAGAAATGGTGGAAAATTATATAATTAGTAGAAAGGATAGTGGGAACATAGTTTGACCCCAGATTTCCACAAATATATTATTAGCCCAACTAAAATTTTTGAATACCTACTACATTAGGCATTAAATATGCCAACAAAGTACAATATGAAAGAAGATTGTTCCTTCCCATAAAGGGCTCGTTGCCTATACTCCTGTAGGAAAAACAGACATGTAAAAAATAATCTACAAGAGCAAATAGCGTAAGGAGAGCGGGGTCAAGGTGCAGAGAAGGTCTCCGGGTGATGGTCGAGGGCATGCAGGCGGGAGATACAGGTGAGTAAAGGACCACGAAAGGACCCAGGGAATCATGCAGCAGGGCACCCAAGGACAGGGGACAGCCAGTGGCACAGCACAGCTGCAGAACGTAACTGGGGCTGGGTTACATAATGGACAGGATGTGAATTCTTAAGGGTTTTGAAGGTCATGCAGTGGATTTAGACTTGGTCTACTTGGGAGCCATTGAAGAATTTTAAGCAGAATAGCATGATCAGGGATAAGTTTTGAATGCTCATTTATTCCTCCAGCAATGTAGCAAATGTATTGGGGTGGGGGTGAGGTTTGAAGCATAAAACCAGCCTGGAGGCTATTGTGGATTAATCCTGGCAAGAGATTATGAGGTTCTAAACTGGACAGTGACAATGGGAGTGAAAAGGAGGACTGGGTTTATGACAATCAATAGTGACAATGCATAGCAATTGGTGACAATAGAACATAAGTGGTAAGGGAAGGAGAATGACAGAGCGGATTCGATTACTGTGGATGACAATTCACTATAGTAATGTGGAATGAGTTTTCATCTCCAGTACAAGTTATAAAATTAAACGCAATGAGAGGTATCGATTATACAATATACCTGAAGCAAAGACAGTTAACCTTGTGGATGGAAAGTAATGAGATCATGCTACACCAACAGCATGGAGATGGAGCAGAAGGAAAATGAAAGAAATCTAATCATCAGACAGTACTTAATGCTCAACCATCTGGAGAAGCGTTTGGGGAAAGTAGAACAAATAAAGCCCAGAGGGGAAGAGGACATGGGGGCAGTGGATTAGGGCATTAATTTTTTAATTTGGCAACGAGAGGCCCAGATAGAGCATGTAAAGAAGCTGAATCTGCCTCTCATGGGTAACGGTGGGGGTGGGAGGGAGCTGGAGGTCAATCAGGAAAAGAAGGTGGTGACAGGCACACAGAGAACAATGATGTGACTATGCCACTCATGTGAATCCCACCAGAGCACACAGAAAGAGAGATGCAGCTCATCAAGATTAGGGAGTGTGGTCCCCTCTTGAGGAGTGAGTTGTGTTTCTGAATTTGCCATTTGTAGTGTCAGTCTCTGAGTCAGCTGGGGATTCTTCTCCCTGTAAAATATTTGTTTCCCTAGTAAGTTTTTCCTACATGATACGGAAACATCTGGCTGTTCTGAGTGTTGGGACTGCTTAAAGGGAACTGAGAACATTTTAAATAATGAAAGGATACCAAGTCAAGTTCGGAGGGCTGAGTATTCTTGGTTGACATGAAATGTGTCAGGTTAATTTAAATTGTGGAAACAAACTGAACAATTCATACACCAAATATTTACCTTGAGAATTCCACGATCTGAACCCATTATCTTTATTCACTGCAAATTGGATACTTTCCAGATAGTCCTTTTACGTTTTCACTTTTATTTTTACTTGATACTACATAGACTCAGCTTGAAGGATTTATTTCCAGAAGAAATTTAAAAATTCAATCAAGTTTCCCTGTAATAGGATGAGAGGAGAGGTCCCTCCCAAGGTTAATTAACATCAAGAAGACCCCAAAGCTCACTCTACGTTGTGGAATTATGGGAATAATCCCAACCCTCCAAAGAAACCTTGAGTAGATGGATTGAAGAGAAAATAGAGGAGCTACATTTACAAATTGTCAAGTTTGTATGACAAAAATATAGCAGCTATCTTAAAGATACTTTGACTTCTTTACATGGTTTAAGCCTACTTTCCTATATGTTTGACTCCAGTACTAACTGTAGCACCATATAACATTCTTTTAAAAAATTTATTCTGCAATTTGTAAACACTTTTGTGGCCATTTTCATATCATGAAGGTTAGTGGTAATTGTAAAAAAAATCCATCTTAATAAGTTGCTATTAGATTTTTATTTTATCCACATATACTGTCTAAATTTTGGTTTTCAAAAAATCAACAAAATTTGACTTGAAGATGCCAGATGAACAAAATCAGCAAATTGCTTCAAAAATTGGCACTAAGTTATACATTGGCTCCATTTAAAAGTTGATTCTATTTTAAATGTATTGAAAATTAGGCATATTTTTTTCCTCTTGAAAAGAGCTCTGATGTCAAAACACCTTTTAGTAGCATTGACTCACTTTTAATTTTGGAACAAGTTTAATTATGCCTATTATGGGATAACATAGAAAATAAATTTCATTGTTCAGAAAATTTTTCTGTATCAAAGCTTTTATCTCTCCATAAATTGCATTTCTGATTGTGATTTCTGAATTCCTATAAATTTTATTGCTCTCTCCTTTTTCCTTTTCATTTGACTTAATAATTTTTGTTCTCTCCCATTTTTTTCCTTAGAGAACTGTGTAACATGTTCTTAAATATTACATGATTATTCAATAATTATAAAGCAAATGTTTACTACAAAGATGTTGGTATAAATTAATACCCAAATCTGTGAACTTCAACATTTCATTTTTCTTCCTGAATCATGATAGAGATGAATATTAATCAACTAAGAGGAGTTTGTTATCATAATAAGATTTGCATTCTTTCAACTGAGATGAAAAATAAAAGCTAGTCAAATGTCAGGGACATGTTTGATACTGAATGAACACAAGATCATCCGCGGGCCAGAAGAACATTCAAAAGTTTAAAACAAATGGCTCTTTGTCTTAGAGCCAGAGATTGCAGGCATCTGTACTACATGGATAAATGCAAATACATCATCATAAAAGCCTAGGATCCTTATTCAGATCTGTACTAGCAATCCTGCACTGGTACTATTTAAATTAAATTCTGTTAACTCACTTTGATAATAGAGCTAAGTGGCTGAATACAGTTTGCTCACTCCAGATGCAAGTATAATTCTCCATTGACAACGGTTTTAACTTGAAAAGTATGTACAGTTTTCTGGTCCTGACTATGTACTTCCTCAAGACTGTGGAAATACCTACTTTACTACGCAAAATAAAAAGACACATTTTAGTATATAAATCATGTTAAAAGAATAGCTAATGAAAACCAAGTATTTGATTTTAGGGGACTTGGCCCTCATTCTGAAAAACTCAGAGTGTGGTAAATGATGATCATCACAATATAGTATTTAGTCTCTATCTTCTTATCACCATTGATGATAAACATAACGGCTGTTAAAGAAAAACTTTCCCAGCTGATCCTCGCAAAACTAATATGGGCCAGTGTGAAACAACCCCAATGGATCTTTAAGAGGTCAAAGTAAACAGGGTGGGAAATGCACTGTCTCATGATCCGATTTGAGCAGACTTTTCAGATACCATTCTAGTGTCTTATAGTTGGGAGATCATCAGCCCTTACTCCAGGGTGACTGTAGATGCATAAGCCATGGCTACTTTAATAAATATGATGTAAATCCCAAGAGGATGGGGCATTTCTACCTTTAAAGCTTCATTATCCCCAAATTTACAAAGTTTACAGTGCCTGGATATAGTTGATACTCAATAAATATTTGCTGAGTGACTGAATGAAACGCTTCTAACACTAATCTAAGTGGGATGACTCAATGAGAAGAAAGCCTTGGATGATTGAAAAATGCTGTAAACATTCTGTACACACTTCACGTTCTATTTATACTGAAGATATAATTACGAGCATGACTAAATACGTGGTGAACACATTCATCAACACAGCCATAGACAGTTCCTCACCCCAGCTCAAATGGGTCAAAAAGATCAACAGGCAATGCATAAATGCAAATACATCATCATAAAAGCCTAGGAATGCCAGAGAGTGCTGTTCAAAGTGTGAGCCTGGTGCTTTCCGTGTAGGCATCAGAGTGGAACACAGAACTAGCATATGAAGATCGGGTGCCAGTGGAGCCCAAAGATTGGCAGTTGATATATTTGCATCAAGTGTTGCAAAAATCACCTTGCTGGATTGAGCCCTAAAGCAATTTTTTTCTGGATCCCTAAACCTCAAGCTTGCTTTCTTCCTTTCTTCACATTGCTGTTTACAAGACTGAGCATGGAGTGGACACCGTATCTCCCTTCTCCAAAGATTGTGGGAACAGGCAAATCTGTAGAGATGGAAAGTAGTTAGAGGTTGCCTAGGGCTTGGGAAGAATGGGTGAACTGGAAGGTGATATTTAGAGGCTATGGGGTTCCTTTTTTGCATAATGAAAATGTTCTAAAATTAATTATGGTGATGGCTGTATACCTCTGAATATACTAAAAACATTCACTGTACATTTCAAATGGATGAATTATGTAGTGTATGAATTATATCTCAATACACTGTTATAAAAAAAAAACACAAAAATGATTGCCTGTGCAGCCATTCTGCATTCTCCAGTTTCCTTTCTCCTTGCTATCTTGGAAAAGAGAAACACACACTGTTTTAACTTGGCCTTTACTACTACTTTACCAAAAGGCAACAAGAAATTTGGAAAGTGGCAAACATAGGGGAGGTTTCAAAGGCTCAGGAAACTACCTTAAAAATAGCAGACAAGGAGGAGCTAAGATGGCTGCACAGAGAGGAGTGGAAGACTGTTAGTCCCTCCCCGGAACAATTCATAAATGACCAAAAAACTAGTAAATAACCTGGAATAACTGCGGGGAGACAAACGTGACTGTCCACTCATCATCCACCAACCTGAATTGGGGGAATGCCCAAGATCGCAGCATCAAATCTGTAAGTAAAACTGCAGACCTGCACTGAGAGCCGAGAGCTGAGAGCCCCTCCCTCATGGAAGCCTTGCAGTGCTAGAGAGCAGCACTCTCTCAGCCCAGCTCCAACTCGGGTTTTAATGTTAACTGCTCAATACAGACAGCAAACCCTCAACAAGCAGAAAGAGGCTTTTGGTGACAACTGACCTTGAGAGTGTCGGGGGATATATCTGTCTCAGGGCGGCGATCCCAGAGGATTGGGTGCTATCTCTGGCTGACAGGTGAATCTGGGAAATTTTCTGTCCCTTTCTCTCTCTGTGGAGAAAACCTCAGCCTTTTCAGGCAGCAGCACTTTGCAGTAAAGACAGCCTCAACCATTTTAAAATCAAAACACTTTAATCAGCAGAGTCAGAGACACAAAGAACTTATTGATATGCAGATGACCTCTCTGGAGGGGGCATAGCTTCCCAAGAGGAAAGGGAGGGGCCCAGCTCTACTGCCTGCCTTACCGGAAACAGACTCCAAAGCCTGGGGGAAGAGAGCCATGGGCCACACCCCCTTACACCAGCCAGTGACAGGCTGACAGGTGCACCTGCTGGGCAGAAAAGCACAGGTGTATCAATCCTCTAAGAAAAACCACCAGGGAAACCAGATACTGAATATTTCCTCTTTCTGTGACCTGAGCCTAATCTCATCTGGGAAAACCTGATTGGGGTGGCCTAGGAGGTCAGATGCCTAGACAACAGAAAACGACAACCTACACTAAGAAAAACGAAGCTATGGCCCAGTCAAAGGAACAAACATACACTTCAACTGAGATACAAGAATTTAAACAACTAATGCTAAATCAATTCAAAAAGTTTAGAGAATATTGCGCAAAAGAGACAGAGGCTGTAAAGAAAACACTGGGCATACATAAGGCAGAAATTGAAAGTTCAAAAAAACAACTAGTAGAATCTATGGAAATGAAAGGCACAGCACAAGAGACAAAAGACACAATGGAAACATACAACAGCAGATCTCAAGAGGCAGAAGAAAATACTCAAGAACTGGAGAACAAAACACCTGAAAGCCTACATGCAAAGGAGCAGATGGAGAAAAGAATGAAAAAATATGAGCAATGTCTCTGGGAACTTAAGGATGAAACAAAGCACAGGAATGTACGTATCATTGGTGTCCCAGAAGGAGAAGAAAAGGGAAAAGGGGCAGAGGCAATAATAGAGGAAATAATCAATGAAAATTTCCCAACTCTTATGAAAGAGATAAAATTACAGATACAAGAAGCACAGCATACTCCAAAAAGAATAGATCTGAATAGGCCTATGCCAAGACACTTAATAATCAGATTATCAAATGTCAAAGACAAAGAGAGAATCCTGAAAGCAGCAAGAGAAAAGCAATCCATCACATACAAAGGAAGCTTAATAAGACTATGTGCGGATCTCTCAGCAGAAACCATGGAGGCAAGAAGGAAGTGGTGTGATATATTTAAGATACTGAAAGAGAAAAACCGCCAACCAAGAAATCCAGCAAAGCTGTCCTTCAAATATGAGGGAGAGTTCAAAATATTTTCCTACAAACAGACAATGAGAGACTTTGTGAACAAGACACCTGCCCTACAGGAAATACTAAAGGGGACACTACAGGGTGATAGAAGACAGGAGTGCATGGTTTGGAACACAATTTTGGGAGATGGTAGCACAACAATGTAAGTACACTGAACAAAGGTAACTACGAATACGGTTGAGAGAGGAAGGTGGGGAGCATGTGAGACACCACAAGAAAGGAGGAAAGATAAAGACTGGGACTGTGTAACTTGGTGAAATCTAGAGTATTCAACAATTGTGATAAAATGTACAAATATGTTCTTTTACGAGGGAGAACAAGCAAATGTCAACCTTGCAAGGTGTTAAAAATGGGGAGGCATTGGGGGAGGGATGCAATCCGCATAAACTAGAGACTGTAAATAACAGAATCATTGTATTATGATTCCTTTAATGTAACAAAGGTGATATACCAAGGTAAATGCAGATAAGAGGGGAATAGGGGAGGCATGTTAGACACTTGACATTGGTGGTGTTGTCTGACTCTTTACTCTACTTTGATTTAAGGTTACTTTTTCTTCTGCTACTTCCTAGCTGTCATTTTTTTTCCTCTTTCTTTTGCCTCTCTACCTTCTTCTTTTTTTTTTTTTTTTTTTTTGAGTTAATTTTTGTGTAGGGTGTGAGGTAGGGGTCCTCTTTCATTCTTTTGGATATGGATATCCAACTCTTCCAGACCCATTTGTTGAAAAGACCGTTATGACTCAGTTCAGTGACTTTGCGGGCCTTATCAAAGAT
Organism: Choloepus didactylus; assembly: GCF_015220235.1. Lineage (NCBI taxonomy): Eukaryota > Metazoa > Chordata > Mammalia > Pilosa > Megalonychidae > Choloepus > Choloepus didactylus. The sequence goes on along the minus strand of NC_051320.1, from coordinate 8,936,161 downwards.
CAGTCGGCCATAGATCTGGGGGTCTATCTCTGAATTCTCAATTCGATTCCATTGATCTATATGTCTATCTTTGTGCCAGTACCATGCTGTTTTGACAACTGTGGCTTTATAATAAGCTTCAAAGTCAGGGAGTGTAAGTCCTCCCACCTCGTTTTTCTTTTTTAGAGTGTTTTTAGCAATTCGAGGCACCTTCCCTTTCCAAATAAATTTGATAACTAGCTTTTCCAGGTCTGCAAAGTAGGTTGTTGGAATTTTGATTGGGATTGCATTGAATCTGTAGATGAGTTTGGGTAGAATTGACATCTTAATGACATTTAGCCTTCCTATCCATGAACATGGAATATTTTTCCATCTTTTAAGGTCCCCTTCTATTTCTTTTAGTAGAGTTATGTAGTTTTCTTTTGTATAGGTCTTCTACATCTTTGGTTAAGTTTATTCCTAGGTACTTGATTTTTTTAGTTGTTATTGACAATGGTATCTTTTTCTTGAGTGTCTCTTCAATTCGTTCATTTCTGGCATATAGAAACATTACTGACTTATGTGCATTAATCTTGTATCCCGCTACTTTGCTAAATTTGTTTATTAGCTCTAGTAGCTGTATCGTCGATTTCTCAGGGTTTTCCAGATATAAGATCATATCATCTGCAAACAATGACAGTTTTACTTCTTCTTTTCCAATTTGGATGCCTTTTATTTCTTTGTCTTGCTGGATTGCCCTGGCTAGCACTTCCAGCACAATGTTGAATAACAGTGGTGACAGCGGGCATCCTTGTCTTGTTTCTGATCTTAGAGGGAAGGCTTTCAGTCTCTCACCATTGAGTACTATGCTGGCTGTGGGTTTTTCATATATGCTCTTTATCATGTTGAGGAAGTTTCCTTCAATTCCTACCTTTTGAAGTGTTTTTATCAAAAATGGATGTTGGATTTTGTCAAATGCTTTTTCAGCATCTATTGAGATAATCATTTGATTTTTCCCTTTTGAATTGTTAATGTGTTGTAATACATTGATTGATTTTCTTATGTTGAACCATCCTTGCATGCCTGGAATGAACCCCACTTGGTCATGGTGTATGATTTTTTTAATGTGTCTTTGGATTCGATTTGCAAGTATTTTGTTGAGGATTTTTGCATCTATATTCATTAGGGAGATTGGCCAGTAGTTTTCCTTTTTTGTAGCATCTTTGCCTGGTTTTGGTATTAGATTGATGTTAGCTTCATGAAATAAGTTAGGTAGTGTTTCATTTTCTTCAATGTTTTGAAAGAGTTTGAGTAAGATTGGTGTCAGTTCTTTCTGGAAAGCTTGGTAGAATTCCCCTGTGAAGCCATCTGGCCCTGGGCATTTATTTGTGGGAAGATTTTTGATGACTGATTGGATCTCTTTGCTTGTGATGAACCCATTGAGGTCTTCTATTTCTTCTCTGGTCAGTCTAGGTTGTTCATATGTTTCCAGGAAATTGTCCATTTCCTCTACATTATCCAGTTTGTTGCCATACAGTTGTTGATACTATCCTCTTATATTTTTTTTAATTTCTTCAGGATCTGCAGTTATGTCACCTTTTTCATTCATTATTTTGTTTATATGGGTCTTCTCTCTTTTTGATTTTGTCAGTCTAGCTAGGGGCTTGTCAATCTTGTTGATCTTCTCAAAGAACCAACTTTTGGTGATATTTAGCCTCTCTATTGTTTTTTTGTTCTCTATGTCATTTATTTCTGCTTTAATCCTTGTTATTTCTTTTCTTCTACTTGGTTTAGGATTGGTTTGCTGTTCATTTTCTAGCTTCTTCAGTTGATCCATTAGTTCTTTGATTTTGGCTCTTTCTTCCTTTTTAATATATGTGTTTAGTGCTATAAATTTCCCCTCAGCACTGCTTTTGCTGCATCCCATAGGCTTTGGTATGTTGTGTTCTCATTTTCATTCATCTCTATATATTTAGCAATTTCTCTTGCTATTTCTTCTTTAACCCACTGATTGTTTAGGAGTGTGTTGTTTAACCTCCAGGTATTTGTGAATTTTCTAAGTCTCTGATGGTTATTGACTTCTAATTGTATTCCATTGTGGTCAGAGAATGTGCTTTGAATAATTTCAATCTTTTAAAATTTATTGAGGCTTGTTTTATGTCCCAGCATATGCTCTATTCTGGAGAATGTTCCGTGAGCACTAGAAAAGTAGGTGCATCCTGGTGATTTGGGATGTAATGTTCTGTATATGTCTGTTAAATCTAATTCATTTATCAGATTGTTTAGGTTTTCAATTTCCTTATTGGTCTTCTGTCTGGTTGATCTATCTATAGGAGAGAGTGATGTGTTGAAGTCTCCCACAATTATTGTGGAAACATCAATTGCTTCCTTTAGTTTTGCCAGTGTTTCTCTCATGTATTTTGTGGCACCTTGATTGGGTGCATAGACATTTATGTTTGTTATTTCTTCTTGCTGAATTGCCCCTTTTATTAGTATGTAGTGGCCTTCTTTGTCTCTCAAAACATCCCTGCATTTAAAGTCTATTTTATCTGAGATTAATATTGCTACACCTGCTTTCTTTTGGCTGTAGCTTTCATGAAATATTTTTTTCCATCCTTGCACTTTCAATTTTTTTGTGTCCCTGTGTCTAAGATGAGTCTCTTGTATGCAACATATTGATGGTTCATTTTTTTTGATCCATTCTGCGAATCTACATCTTTTAATTGGGGAGTTTAACCCATTTACATTCAACGTTATAACCGTGAAGGCATTTCTTGAATCAGCCATCTTATTCTTTGGTTTATGTTTGTCATATATATATTTTCCCCTCTCTCTATTAATATCCTTTATTGTACCCATACTGAATCTCTTTAGTACTGAACCTTTCTCCAAGTCTCTCTGTCCTTTCTTTGTTTCTCTGTCTGTAGGGCTCCCTTTAGTATCTCCAGTAGGGCAGGTCTCTTGTTAGCAAATTCTCTCAGCATTTGTTTGTCTGTGAACAATTTAAGCTCTCCCTCAAATCTGAAGGAGAGCTTTGCTGGATAAAGTATTCTAAATATGTCATGCCACTGCCTTCTTGCCTCCATGGTGGCTGCTGAGTAGTCACTACTTAGTCTTATGTTGTTTCCTTTGTATGTGGTGAATTGCTTTTCTCTTGCTGCTTTCTCTCTACCTTCTTTGACTCTCCCTCCTGCCTTGTGGAAGAAATGTAGATGCCCTTATATAGATAGTGGTGAAGGTGGTGAACACATACATATGTGACCATACAGAGAACCATCGATTGTTTACTTAGGATGGGATGTATGGTGTGTGAACAAAGCCATCTTAAAAAAAAAAAATGGGTTGATGACAAAACCTCAAGGGCAATATACTGAGTGAAATAAGCCAGACACATAAGGACAAATACTGCAGGGTCTCACTGATAAGAACTAATTATAATATGTAAACTCATAGACATGAAATATAAGGTACCAAAATAGAGGACGAGGCTTAAGAATGGGGAGCAGTTGCTTAGTATGAGAAGAATGTTCAACTAGGATGAGCTTAAATGTTTGGAAATGAACAGAGGTGTCGGTAGCAAGATGTGAGAATAACTAACTGCTGAATGGTGCATGAATGAGGTGGAAACGGGAAGCCCGGAGTCATATATGTCACCAGAAGGAAAGTTGAAGATCAAAAGATGGGAATGTATAAAACTGAATCCTATGGTGGGCAATATCCATGATTAACTGTACAAATATTAGAAATCTCTTCCATGAACCAGAACAAATGTATGACAATACAATTAGAAGTTAATAATAGAGGAGCATATAGGGAAGAAATATATACCTATTGCAAACTATATACTACGGTTAGTAGTATTTCAACATTCTTTCATAAACAGTAACAAGTGTACTATACCAACACTACAAGTCAACAATTGAGGGGGGTTGGTTAGGGATATGGGAGGATTCAAGTTTCCTTTTCTTTTCTTTTTTTTTTTTCTTTTTCTTTTTTCATCTCTCACTTTATTTCTTGTCTGGAGTAATGAAAAGGTTCTAAAAATTGAACAAAAATTAAGTGTGGTGATGGATGCACAGCTGTATGAGGGTACCAGGGGCAACTGATTGTACACTTTGGATCTTTGGATAATTGTATGGTATCTGAACAATCCCAATAAAAATTAAATAGAAAGAAAGAAAGAAAAAAAAAAAAAACAAAGGAAGTCACCCAGGGGTATAAATACCCCTGGTGATGTGGAATATGACTCCCAAGGAGGAATCTAGACCTGGCATTGTGGGACGGAGAACATCTTCTTGACCAAAAGGGGGATGTGAAATGAAATGAAATAAAGCTTCAGTGGCTGAGGGATTCCAAAAGGAGCCGAGAGGTCACTCTGGTGGGCACTCTTACACACAATATAGACAACCCTTTTTAGGTTTTAATGAATTGGAATAGCTAGCAGTAAACACCTGAAACTGTCAAACTACAACCCAGAACCCTTGAATCTTGAAGACGATTGTATAAAAATGTAGCTTATGAGGGGTGACAATGTGATTGGGAAAGCCATGTGGATCACACTCCCCTTTGTCCAGTGTATGGAATGGATGGATAAGTAGAAATATGGGGGCAAAAAAAAAAAAAAAAAACAAGGTACCCAGTGTTCTTTTTTAATTTTAATTGTTCTTTTCACTTCAATTTTTCTTCTTACTACTTTTATGTGTGTGGTAATGAAAACGTTCAAAAATTAATTTTGGTGACGGATGCACAACTATATAATGGTACTGTGAACAGTTGACTGTATGCTTTGTATGACTGCATGGTATGTGAATATATCTCAGTAAAACTGAATTATTCAAAAAAACAAAAAAACAAACAACAAAAAAATAGCAGACATCAGTGCTTCCGTGCACCCACACTGCCCTAAGCACTTTCCACATGTTAGTTCATTTCATCCTCACAACCACTCAACCAGGTAGGAGCTATCATTATCATTCCCATTTTTAAAATGAAAGGTACAAAGTTTTCATAGTCATTATTCCATTACCTGTATTGTAATGTAAAAGAAACCAGGCCTTACATCTCACAGCATTTTCTCTGATTCCTTTCTAAAAGGTCTGGAAGTTCCTTTACCATTAAGGTATTTCTACTTTTATTATTCCTAGAAACCTATGCCTAATCTCACTACCCCCCACCCCCCACCCACCCACACACACACACACACTAAATAGTCTCTTATGATCTTGCACCCTCTCTGTGTGAAATAAAGGGACCATGACACTTACTGGCCATTGTACTAGTTGCTTTACATACATTCTCTTATTTAATCCGGGTAGAAAACTTAGGAAGTATTTCCCCCAATTCATAGAAGAAAATGAGGCTCCAGAAGATGAAACGATTGAGCTAGCATGTGGCAGAGAGGATGTGATCCTATGTTTTTACATCATCCCATGCTGCCTGCCTCAGACAAGGAGCACACAATAAATGACGCAGCATGCAACAAAAGATTAGGAGAGAAGGAGGCAAACAACCTCTGTAAATTCAGAAAATGAAGCCAATTGCATGGGCACCAAAGTTTAGGGACATGGACTGAGCCGGACGAGAAATGAGGATCAAGCGCAGGCTGAGGGAGAGGCGTGGCCCGGGACCCGTGTCAGTCCACGTTTTTCTTTGCTCCCACACCTGTCTCACAGCGAACTAGGTAACAGGTGACTTCACTTTGCCCCTGCAAATGCACTGAGCTCAGAGGGAAGGAGGAGGATATGGTAGAGAGGTTTACACCCCAACCCGGCTGTATCACAGGTCTCCTCAAAGCAGTGGCTGTATCCAACGTTACCCTTCAGTTCTAGATACACCCTTGCAGCTTTCTTATTCTAAACCCACATCTTTGTAAATAGACCCTTAACTAAATGTTTCAAAAATTGTCCTAATTGGAGTATGTCTTCACACAAAGTACAAAGCCAGTTTGGGGAACATTTTCATCATAGATTCCTAATGTAAGAAATTGTACTTTTACTGAAATACTCATCTATTTAAAATTAATTTTTAGCCCATTAAAATGATCCATTTACATGATATTAAAAAGTCAAATAGCCTACCCCTGCCCCACCCCTTCTGTTAAATTCATTCAATTGTTTCCTCAGCATTTACCTCTGTATTTCCAATTTTAGATACAGTCTAAAATGTACTCACTTACTTGTTTAGATACAGTCTATTGATGTCCAGAAATGAAGGAGGGGGAGATTTGACACTCTATTCACTCCTACCTCCCACTTTTCTACTACCTTTGCTCCAAATAGAAGGTACCACAACTTTTTATCATTCATGTTGTGTTTACACTGTTGATATTGTATATGTATTTTATTTTTGCTGCCAAGCCAATCTGTATACTAAGATGCATTTTCTTTTCTGAGCTGATCAGTATACTATAAATACATTTTCTTTTCTGTACAGTTTTATTAATTGCCTCACTTTTTCCATTGCCTTGATTTTCCATGTCCTTGTCATTAATTCTCCTTCAACTTCCCAAGAGTATTGTTTAAACACTTCTGAGTATGATCTTTCACATAGGCCAAAATGTCAAAGAGCTTATCAGTTCCAGTTTCTGTTTTCCCTGGAAGCCCCCACTTTTAGGGTCCAGTCTAAACCAGCTGTTCTACCTGAGCCCACCGTACAATGGTCAACTGGGACTCCTGCCTCCTTTTTATCTGGGTTAATATCGCCTGCTCCTTGGAAGCTGTAACTTACTCTATTCTGATTTATAGTTTTTTATTGGGAAAGCACATCCTCTTCTCTATGAAAGTAGTTGAGGGGTAAACTGAGAACTCCTTTCCATGAATAGTCTTTGCTCTGCTCTTACAGAGTAGAGTTACTTTCCTTAGAAATTTAAAGCCTTTTTCCACTGTCCTTCTTGAAAAGTATCACACTATTCTGATCTTCTCTCCTTTGCTTCAAACATTTGTTTTAATCTCTGAATGTTTTTAGACTTTTCTTTATCACCCATTATTTTGGGGAATCAAGACAATTTTCAAAAGTAAGTCACACAGGTGATTCACAGCCCCCCCGGTGAAACTTACATGTAAACAGTATTAGTAAGTCAAGATAAGTGCATAGAAGTGAGAAGCATATGTTTAATCCAGAAACTAATGTTCTTCAATTCGAGGGGGAAAAAATGCATTTGAAACAGTATTTTTCTATCTTCCATTTTTATTCTCTTTTATTTTGTTCTCTGTTAATGAAATCCCTCTTAATAAAATTTTGGAACACACAGGTTTTTTCTCTTATTTCCTTATTTTTCCTTTCTGATTTTTCATCTTTCTATCATTTGATTTTAATTTCTTCTGAGCGGCTTTCTCCAATTTATCTTCTGGATCTTCACCTTTAATTGCATCCCCACATATTTTGTTATCCAGAGTTCTTTCTTATTACCTCCTTATGCCTTTATCATAATCTTCTGATATTTTTTCTTGAATAAAATGGAATCTTATTTCTCTGAGGGTATTAAATTTGGTTTTAATTGTTTTAGTCTAGCCCCTTTATTATCATTTTTTCATTTTTTCCCACTGCAGTCTTTTGGTTTTTTCCTATCTTTGTTTCTGTTTTTTTTTTTTTTTTTCATCATTGTCTTTTCTTCAAATGGCTGGTGATTCTCGGCTGTTAATTGATAACTAAGAGCAAGACACTGAGACGCTTCTGGATCCTCTTCGTGCTTAGGAAGATGCGTTACTGTTGGGCTTCCCTGAAGATGAATCAGCCGGGGACCCAGGTATTGCCCAGGTTCTTATGTGTGGGTGTTTTCTCCGAGGCTGTGGAGAAGGATCATCCCGCCTCCCACCTGGAAGGGAATGCCGGAAGCCCATCGGGGAAGGATCCTGAACCGTCCACCATTGCACTGCATTCTCACATTTGCTCTCTTGGAGTTAACTCATCATTTTCTGAGCCTCGTGGCTCTGAATTCATATCCAATGTGGTTCAGTCCAACACGGGATAAAACTCTAGCCTTCTGAGAGTGCAGGGCAGGGTGGGAGGGGAGAATCCAGGGCCCACGAGGCTGACTTCAGACACTTCTGTTCTCAGGCTGCATCCCCAGCACAACTGACTGGCTTCTGGTCAGCGTCCCCTCAGTGGGACGTCCTGTTCTGATTTCTAAGCCAGCTCAGCTCTGCTGGCTCGATTCAGTTCCATCTGCAATCCATGATGCACAAACACGTTTCACCATTTATCACTCATCACTCAGTCTCCCGATGAAGAATAAACCAAAAGCAGTCTTCACTCACCTAGTTATAGTGGACTTATGCCTTTTTAAATCCATTACCTTCATTTTTATGTGGAAGAAGCCAAAAGAGGGCAACTACAGATGTTAGCGCCTTCTGCACTAATACTGCAAACAAGCATAATGCTCCCTCTAAAAGCTTTCTCCTTCCATTTCAAACTCTTCCTTTTATTTCTATGTGAAGAGAAGGAAACTATGAATCTTATTCAAGTCAAATGAAAATGTTAGAATTTAATGCAATTCATGTGGAGATGTTTGTTGCACAGTGTTTTTATTATTCTCAGTGATTTGATAATTATTTTCCTTTTTTATCTCATCATGCTGTCCTTTAAGACAGTGGGGGAACACAGCCATAGAGGAAGCTGTCTTCAGCAAAGGATAATACTCACTCTTTTGACTGGACACATAGGAGACAGTCTGTTGAGCTGTCACAAAGGACAGTGAAGAGCAGGCAGTCATATTAAATAAAACTTTTGTATTTATGTCTGAATGTGACTAGCTCAGCCATTTCCTCAGTTAACAGTTTTCCCTAGGCCCTGCACCATTAGACATCTGTGGGAAGTTATTCAACAAGATGCATGAGGCTTTAGTTACACAATTCCTGTTAACCTGATTGAGTGACAGAGAGCTCAGTGACCCTGAAAGACACTGAAAATGTAACAAGGAATTATGTATCTCCAGCTTGAAGCCAGCTGGAAAAAGTCTTAAAACAAAACCAACCAAACAAATGAAAGCCAAAACCTGGTCACTCAACAGACTACTCAGCTTTATCCATGTCCTCTTCTTCCACGTCACACAGGAACGAGATGTGTGGCTTGGAGTTCAGAGCTCTTATCTTGCCCTCTGACGTGTTTTAGCAGTAAGAGGTACCCCGCCCACTTGGCCACCATCTCCTCTGCAAAGCAGGGAGGGTCAACTGGGAGAGCAAGGCATTGAGATGATTGAATGGAAAGAGCCCAACACGTGCAAAGCACAGTCTGACACATGGGAAGTGATTTGTAGGCATTGACCACCCCTCATCTCTTGGATCTGCAACACTGAGGTTGAGGGCCCCAGCTGCTGTGCCGTGTGGAGGAGTGACCCAAGTCAGGTGGAGTCACCGGGCAGCTTCACAAAGCACCCATGCCTCAGCCCCTGGGGATCTCCAGGGTTGGATCTTGAGCTCCACCCTTATAGAACACCACCTGCAAAACTCCACGGGACGATGTGACCTAAGCAAGCATGGGAGGGCCTGCTCCTTCCATGTGCCTGGGACACAGTAAATTCCTTCATTAACACAAATGTCTTGATCACCCCGTCTGTGGGTTCTGGGGAAATAGCATCTGCCTAAAGCATCTGTTAGGGCTTCCCTTGTGGTGGCTGGAGGAGGAAGACAGAAAACGAGATGGGAAGGGAATAGATGTGTGTGCAGAGCGGGGTGGGGGTAGGGGTAGCAGTTCAGGAGAAGTGATCTGGGGTGGCTTCTCAAAAAGGGAACTTCTGAAGAGAATCTAAATAAGACAACCAGTCAGGCAAAGAGAAATTGGAGATAAGTGAAGGAAATAGAAAGGCAAAGGCCTTGGGTGGGGACATACTGGGATATTCAGGGAGCTATCAGGAGACTTGTATGATTGACTTACAGGGTGGAAGGCAAGATTGGTGGAGAAACATGCAAGCAGCAGCCAGGGCCGGCCCAGGGGGGCCCCGTAGGTCATAGGAGGGGCTTTGCATCTTACTCCAAGTGAGATCAGGGAGCTCTGGAGGGTTTTGACCAGAAGAGTGATATTATGTTATTTGGACCACTCTGGCTCCTCATGAATAATAACCTGAAGAAAGGAGGGGGCAAGAATAGTTATTCTCATTATTATTGTATTCTCATTATTATTATAGTTATTATTACTAAAATGAGGTAGTTGGGGACTGAATCACGTCCCCCACAAAAGACATGTGCAATTCTTAATCCGTGTTCCTGTGGGTGTGAACCCATTTGTAAATGGGACCCTTGAAGATGTGATTATTAATTGAGGTGTGGATTCATTTGTGAATAGGATGTTCAAGATCAGATTTACATGAGGCCAAACTGAATCAGGGTGGGCCTCAGTCCGTATGACTGGAGTCCTTATAAGGAGAGGAAATATGGACACAGAGGAAGCCAGGGAGGAGAGAAAGAGATGGCCGTGTAGGGGAGGACGGCCCTCGCTGGAACCCTACCGACTCTGGGAGAAGGCATGGTCTCACCAACATCTGGAGGTTGGACTTCTGTCCTCCCAAAGCACGAGACGGTAAACTCCTGTTGTTTCAGCCAGCCCATTGGGTAGGATGTGTCATAGCAGCTCTGGCAAATGAGGCCAATGTTACTAAAATGAAGAACTGTATTTGGCCTGCAGAAAAGTAAGTGGAATGGAAGGAGTTAAGCCGGTGCTTCTCACTGAGTGTTTCCCCGGAGGCCTTGCTGAAACCCAGATTCCAGGACCCCGCCCCAGAGGTTCTGTGGGTTTCTAACAAGCTCCAGGAATGCTGACCCTCCTGGTCCAGAGCCATAGGGAGTAGAATCGTCTAAACCACACTGCACTACATGTTATATTTTCTCATGATCAATCATAGAACACCCTAGAATAAAAGACCAAAAAGTCTTGTTTAGCCAAAGGAATAATGTGTCTTAGAAGTGAATAATATTAAATAAGTATTTGATTGTAAGCAAACAATAATTAATTTCTGATGAATGAATTTTACCTTATATTTTGATAATACTTTGTAATTCAGGAAAAAATTGAGTCTTACATTCTTACATGTCTGTTAGACATGTTATATAAGTATAGGTATAGGTATAGATGTATAGGTATATAAGGTAAATAGGACAGATTAGGCTTATTTAGAAGATGAGAAAAAAGTGTAAAGAGGTAAACCAATTTCCCAAAGATGCCAAGATAATGAATGAAGGAGGCTGGACTTCAATTCATGTGTTCTGATTGATGATCATGTGTGTTTTCCACTGTAAACATGCCTCCCCTAGAGCTAAAAGAGGACTTCGATTTCATGTTAACATAGAAAATTAAAAGGTAACCTGAACTTGCAGATAAGATACTATGAGTTGGAACTCTTATTTTTTCTATAAAATTCTATGATATTCTCCATTAAAATATCACTTAAATATACATCACTTTGTTATGTAAGCTCATTAAAACAAAATCATGCAAATACCAGTGATAATTGCAAACTAAAGTAAGAAGTCATTGTACCTACTCAGGATATTGTCAATATTCAGAAATATTTAGAAAAGGTTGAACATTCCTTTGAAATATACATTATAAACACTGAACTATCCTCACAGTAAATATTCTTTTGTAGGAGCTCTTTGTTCCATAGGAAATGCTTGCTGAAAGAATGATAGGTAAAAAGATACTTTACTTTACATACTGCTTTGTGATTTGAAAAGCACTTTCACTCCGTATTTTTTTTAAATTTGCTCTCACAGCATATCTGTAAAGAGGGTATCTCTAGTAATTATACAATTACATTTTCTGCATGAGAAAACCAAGGCCCAGGAGTATTAAATAAATCTTTGATTGTAAGCAAACAGTAATTAATCTCTGATGAATGAATATTAAGTTATATTTTGATAATACTTTGTAATACTGAGTCTTACCTTCTTACATGTCTGTTAGATGTTATATAAGTATAGGTATAGGTATAGATATATAGGTATTTAAGGGATATAGGAGAGATTAGGCTTATTTACAAGATGAGAAACAATGCCCCCAGTCACAAATAGAATCTGTCTGTTGTTAGAAATTTATTATTTTACAGTGGTTTGGGTATAGTTTAAAAACATGAAATTTTTAAAGATAATGCTGAGATTAAAATATTTTCCCTGGCAAACAAATGTTCCTAAATGTGTTAGTTAGGAATCTCTGTTTATAAGGAATAGAAACCCACTCTGTGTGACAAGTAAAAAGGGGTTTATTGCAGGGACATCAGGTGGTTCTTAGAATTGAAGGGTGAGCTGCAGAAATGGGCACTGGGCCGATGGGAACCAGGCCTATTTGGGCAGCAATGATGGGCACTTTGACTGCTGGGTGCGTCTAGAGCTGGGGATGGACAGAAAGCAGCGAAGTGGCCTGGCCAGGTCACCACTGATAGCACGGAGAGGGCAGGACCCCTACAGGTATAGTCCCAGCAAGACCAAGGCAAAAGCTAGGATGCTGTCATCAGAAAGAACAGCATCAGCCCACTCTCCGGGTCTCATGCCCCTGGCTTGTTCTTGGACATGGTGATTGCAAAGTAGTCCAAGCTAATCTGTGCAATTTCCCAATGCACCTCATTCCTAACAAGTGGAAAAAATATGGTTTAATAACTACAGAGTTGGGTAAATTCCCAAAGAATTTGGAATTTCCAAGCCAACCAAGCTAACTGTTGGCTAATTGTTGCCATTTTCTTTAGGAGAATGTAGCTATCAGAGCTGAATGGAACATTAGGAGCTCTGTAATTAATGGTCTGAATTAGGTTTGATTTTGTATTTAACTGAATTTCAAATGACTGAGGACCTCTGAGTTCTAAATTCTGAGTTTAAAGGATAGGAGCCAGTTGTTTCAGCCTAAAAATTATTTTGGACAAGTGAATCAAGAAAGTAGAATTTGGGTTCCTGGTTTGTTTCCCTGATCAGGAGGCAAATTGAAAAATATATTACATTATTATGAAGTGACCAGAAGAGATTTTTCTTCCTTCTTTAGCCTTTATTCATGTCTTGCTAGAGTTTATAAACTTGATATTAATAGACTGCATGGTAAATATGTTTCAGATGCATTCTGTGTCAATGCTTCCACGTAATCTCTGCTTACATAGTAATCCTTCGTTCAATAAATATTTGAGAGTTTACCACGTTAGGCTCTGTGATAAGCATTGGGATGGAAGATACAAGGGTGAGGAGAACACAACTCCTTAAAGAGATGAGAATCTGCAGGTATGAACAGGAATGAACAAAGAGCACATTGATGGCTCTGATATAACGACAGTACCCGAGGCAAACAGCATCTTTCTTCTTGAATGGAAGAAGAGGTTATGCCTCAAGTCCATACTGCTGGAAGCTGGCAGTGCTAGAATTCAAACCTGAGCTATTTTAATGAAACAAGGCCTCTTCAGAGGAGACAGACTCACATATGCACTTTGATAAATGCTGTGAGAGCCCCAGCTTTGGAACCACGGAGGCATGCACGATTAATTCTGCCTGGAGACATGGTGACATCTGACCTAGACCTTAAGAATATGTGACGTTTTGCTAAGCAAGGAAGAGAGGAAAAGACATTTCATATAGAAAAAATGATCAAAAAGAATACAGAGCCAGGAGCCAGTGATTGTATGCTTTCGATGGTTTGTGTGGTGTGGTGTGTGAATATATCTCAATAAAATTGGAAAAAAAATTGTCAGCATTAGTTGATACTTTTAAATAGCTTTGTTGAGATATCATTCACATGGCATGCACTTCACCCATTTAAAGTATACAATTAAATGATTTTTAGTATATTCACAGATATGTACAACCACAACCATGGTCAATTTTAGAATATTTTCATCACCTCGAAAAGAAACCGAGTACCCTTTAGCTAACACCCTCCTGTTCTCCCATTTTCTTTCTCACCCAGCCCTAAGCAACCATTAATCTACTTTCTGTCTTATTCTGGACTGTCATATGGATGGAATCTTGTAATGTGTGGACTCCTGTGGCCAGTTTCTTTCACTTAGCATAGTGTTCTCAGGGTTCATCAAAATTGTAGGATGTTTCAGTATGTCATTTCTTTTCACAATCATATTTTTAAATTATAGAATATAACATATATACATAGAAGTGATAACTTTCCAAGTGCAGTTTAACAAGTAGAGAGCAAATTTCAAAGAATATTATAGATTACAGTTCCACAGTTTCAGTTATTTCTTTCTTGTGAAATACAGCGTATGTACAAAAAGGTGATAGCTTTCAAATTACAATTTAACAAGTAGCTATAGAACAAATAACAAAGGATGCTATGGGTTACAGTTCCATCATTTCAATTCTTTCCTACTAGCTATTCTACTACCCTAGCAACTAAGAAAAAGAAAATTATGTAGAGATTCAGTATTCATAATCCTTTGTTAAATTCCATCTTAATTGTTTCTACCCCTTCCTCTAGTTTAATCACTTTCCCAATCTCCAGGGATGTAGACATCCTAGAATCAGTGAACTCCCTAACTTGTTCATGTTGCAAAGGGGTGCTGACTTTATGGGAAAAGGGAACACATCTAGTTGATGTTCTTGAAGAGGCTATTGCCTCTGGCTTTTGGGACTTAGCTGGTATACAAGTTCTCTGAAGAATTTAAGTTTATGAAGAATAAACTTAGTGAGTGAAAATTTTATAGAGTCTCAGATAAGGATCCAGGTATTCTGTAGGGTTTGGGGGACTACTGTTGACTTGGGCTTATCATAGCATGGTCATTCGGCATATCTAGGTGAAGCTTCCATAGGAATAACCTCCAGGACAGCCTCTTGACTCTATTTGAAATCTCTTAGCCACTGAAACCTTATTTTGTTGCCTTTCTTTTCCCTCGTTTGGTCAAAAAAGCACTCTCAATCTCTCAATGCCAGGGTTGGGCTCATTCCCAGAACCCATGCCCCACATCACCAGGAAGATTTATTCATCTCGGGAGGGGAGGAGTCCTGTCCCACGTTGGGGGGAGGGTGATGAATTTCTTTGCACAGTTAGGCTTAGAGAGAGAAAGTCCACATTTGAGCTACAAAAGAGGTTCTCTGGAGGTGACTCCTAGGCATAATTGTAGGTGGGCTCAGCCTCCTCTTTACAACCATGAGTTTCACCCAAGCAAGTCTCAAGTTTGAGGGCTTGACTTATAAAGTAGGGGGTTTCTAAGTTTGTATAGCATATGTTGCATCCACAAGAATCCATCCATATCTCACATTATCATCACTTAGTTGCACAATCCTCATCACTCTCCATTTTAAACAATTCTCATGACCCAAAACACCTCATAGCTCTTTGCAGTCCTTTATTATTTGTCCCTAGTATTTCTGTAGTACTAGTATGGTATTCCTATTAATTATAGTCCCTAGTATGCAAAAGATAGATTTTTCCCATACACCCTTTTGTTATCAACTCTCTGTGCTAGTGTCATACCTTAGAAGTATATCATGCAACACCTATCTATATTTGTGATGCTGATCTGTGGGAAGCAATGCCATTCCTTTTTATGGAGCACTGAATAGTGTTCCATTGTATGGGTGTATGCTGGAAAATCATGGACATGTTCAGTGGCCATTTCCTAGCCCTCATCTACCCCCCACCCTTTCTTTGTGTGCAGATGTTTTAATATGTTTCCATTTCACAGCCTGGGAGAGACTTCTAGGTCTAGTAGAATGGCCTGACCATGCCTTGCATCCCAAACTGGGAACAAGCAGCCCCAGCTGCTTATCGGGGTGTGAACTCTGCACCAAGGTTGCTTGACACATGTTTTTGCTCAGTGAAGGGGCCCTCTCCTCCTGGGTTGTAGAACTGCCTATCTCTAGGGCAGCACAAATGTCCCTCATCTCCAATGTGATGACCTGCAATCCTGACCCAAGCATTTGGTCTCCCTGGGAAACCCGTCCATGGTGGGATCTCTTACCCTGCTCTTTTGGATCTGTGGTGCTGTATACCTAATAAAGTGGTTGTTTGCTGGAAAAAAAGAATCCAGAGGCAAAATGCAGAGTTTTTCACAGAATGACCAATAGCCACATGATCTCATAAGGCTGTAGGTATTGGGGTAGTCACGGACACCTGTTCAGTGCCCATCACCCAGACCTCCCCTGCCCCCACCTCTCTCTCTGGAAGTCACAAATACATGCTTAGTGGCCATCCTCTGGCTTTCTGCTACCCTGTGTCCATTCTGCAACCTGGGGGAGACGTCAAGTCTAACGGAAAGGCCTGGCCAGATCTTAAACCCAGAAACCTGGAATAAGCAGCCCCAGACACTGATGAGGACAGGAATTCTCCGTGGCTGTCCCTCTCCCCTGAGGTGGATAAAAACTACCCGCAGGCAGCACAGATTGGTCGCTCTCTCCAGTGCAGAGTGGGGCCTGCAGGGCTGTCATCCACCCACACCAGCCCGGGCAGCTCAGGCCACCCCTGGAGACTGGTCACGATGGGACCCCTTCCCCTGCACCTTTGGACTCTTTGGGCTAAGTGACAAGGAGATTGTTTGCCCTTCAGGACTCTCTACTGTGCAAGTAATAAGGAGATACATGGGTATCTCTCCTCTGACATGAAGTGGGGCATAGGCAGCTGTCATCTCCTGACCACAGCCCGAGCCGGGGGGGTGGGCCACCAGGGAGACCACCCACAATGGGGCGTCTTCCACTGACCTCCGGACGCTGTGCTGTGAAAGCAGCAAAGAGGTGTCTGCCCTTCTGGACTCGTGATAAAGAGAGTTGTGCCCCGAGCCTGTTCCCACGGCAAACGGTTGTGAGAGCTCTCTCCACAGCAGGGGCCTGAAGATGTGCCGAGGAGACGGCCAGGCCAGGTCACGGGGCCCACGGGAGCTATCAAAACCAGTTCTGCACTCCTTGGTGGCTGGTTTGCTTTTAAGCAGCAACATGATCAGATGTGTGCTTTACAAAAACATCAATAGCCACAAGGAAAGGGGACAAGAAGGGGAGATTGGGACCACCGCAAAGTCCAAAGAGAAGGAAAAGTCCAGTGAAAAGGAAAGTGGGGCCAGGGTGCAGGGTCTGGGGTGAGAGAATGGAGGGCAGGGGTGGAGGGCAGAGGCTGGAGTGCAGGGGACGGAGGGCAAGGGACAGAGGGCAGGGGCTGGAGGCAGGGGGCAAAGGGCAGGGGACAAAGGGCAGGGACTAGGGTGCAGGGGACGTCGGGCAGGGGCTGGGCAGAGAGAGCGGTCGTCGCAGGAGGCAAGCAGGCGGGAAGGCGTCCGTGCCTGCACCACAGGTGTATTTCCCAAGGTAGAAGCCAGGGCCCTCTTCTAATTTTGAATTAATGTAGCTCAATATTCTCAGTATATTCTCAAAATATTGATGACGACTGCAGGTGGATGTGGGCATTTGACAGGAAACATATGCTGATGTTTCCATTTTCCTAATATGAAAGATAGACTATATCGATTATTATATATATATAATTGTATGTTGTAATAATAATGTATGTCTATTAAACATGCATTAGTGTATTAAGTATAAATACATTACATGCATAATGTATGTAATACACATATATTTAAAACCTTGTAATATTATATATATGATATAGAATCTAGTATAAAACATAATATATCATGATATACACATTGCACTATAATATGTATATACATATTATACTATATACATATAAAGACATAGACTATATAGATTATAAACCTGGAAGGCATGTGTATATACATGCATGTACACTGTGCAGGCTTACAAAGTAATTAAATAAATAAATAGATAGGTAATCATTGTTAGATAAATATGTTAGAATTAATGTCCTCTTAATACAGAGCACAAGGGAATATAGTCTCAAAATTGACAGTGAAAAATATCAATCAACAACTACAAAATCCTACATATTAATAACACCAATTATAATCATAACAATGATAAACAACAGCAAACCTAATTTTATAAGTTTGGTTGGAATTTCTTTGGTTTCTTTTAACTCTAATTTTCTAATATAATTTTATTTATTTTTTGAAAAATGCGTATTACCAACATGTATATTTTTCTTTCAGAATCGTATTGAAATCAGAAAAAAATACGAGACAATCCAATATCTCACTAAGAAAGGAAACCCTAAAAGGAGATGGCACGGCTCAAGGTTTAGACCATTCAGGATAAGGAGGAAGAGAAAGGAGGCTGAGAAATGAGAGAAAGCAGAAGCCAAGACAGAGAGGGAAGTGATATATATTTAAAAAGATGTATTTTAGAAATATTTATTTAGGAATCTGCCCTTGCAGAACTATTTTCTCAAAATATGCTTTTCACTTTCTAAACTTTAGCCCATAAAATTAATCATACGCTAAACATTCTAAATCCTGAGTAGCATATTGCAATGTATGGGTAAGTACATGAATGAAAATAGACAATGCAAAATTACATAGGTGTGGTGAAAATATGATAGAAACAGTTAAATCTCATTAACAGCGCATAAACTAGATCAACACGTTCCATTTGACTGGCATCAAATGGAATCTTTCCTTTCTTACTTCCAGTCAACAAAACCACAACTGTCAATTCCTTATCCTTTTAAGAAAATTTCTAAGGGTAATTTTACTTAGGGACATATGTTAACATCTGTTAAATCTGATTGGTTAGGCTGTGGTTACGTTTTCTTTCTGTGCTTTTTAATATATTTAATAATTACATGTTTTAAATGATGGATATTAAAAAGGAATATTTGTAGGTATAGAATGATATGAAAACCTCATAGAAATATTGTTGTAAGCAAAGGGTTACTATCTTCATATTGTTCTGTTTAGAAAAACTGAATCAATTTTCTGCGCACTTAGATTTGTACGATGGGTGCCAAGGTGTTCTGTGACAGGAGCAGCCTGACACAAAAAGAACTCACTCCTTCAGTTCCAAAAGGGAGCACAAGCTTTACTGCGCCTTGGGACTTGGGACCTCTGAGGTGGCTTTCTATCTGTTTGCTGGAACGTGTGGCACTGGGCATCCGGATGAGAGAGGCTTAAACTTTTATTGAAATAAATGAGAATTAGGCAAAATACTAATTTATGCTTTAACTTTTACAGTATAAAATCGAATGTCCTGCTAGGTATCATCCATCTATTTTTCTTTCTTTTCTTTTTTTCCTTCCTTCCCTCCCTCCCTCCTTCCCCCCCTCCCTTCCTTCCTTTCTTCTATTCAAGCTAATCAGATGAAGCACATAACAGGTGAGCCCAGGTAAAATTATTAAAAGAGCACGTTTTATTTTTTATTTTCAAAACTTCAGTCAAATTTTTGGTGGAAAGAAACATTAAATAAGCCATGTAAAAAATCAGGGTTATTGTTCTCAGGTTGTGTTCTATCATGTTTATTGAGATACGGTGCCTGACGTCTTGACAAAACCAAAGCAACAGAAGTTTATTTGAAGTCCTCATATGAAGGAGTAGTGCATTGCCTTAAACGTTCCATAAATGTATCAGAGTAGTAAATTGTAAAATAATGTAACCACCTAGCACGCCAGGTGATCTTTCTGAAATGTGTGTCAGATAACGGTGTCCCTTGGTTTGAACCCTGGAATGTCTTCCTAGCTAGCTCATCAGCATAAATTCCAAAGCCCTGGCCCCTGAGAGCCTAGAGCTGGCCCAGCACCCACAACCAGGCCTTGGCTTTCTGCTGTTGAACAGGAACCATTTCTCAGAACACCGACATCCAGCCAGACCATTCTACCTCTGGGATGCATCAAGACAAACACAAGTCCACTTTGTAATCATGTCAGAACACTGTCAAAAACCTGAGCCCTGTTCAAACCACAAAGTGACCAAACACTGCCCTCTCCTGGTTGATGTGAGTAACTGCTTCTCTATTCGCCACAGCTTCAGCCTTGCTTACCAACACTTACAGATTAGGAAAAGATTAAGATGCCCAGTAGTAGAATTGCTTCTGCTTCCTTGACCCTTCCCTCAAAACCCAAAAGCCTGCAATGCCTTCATTCCAGCTGCCATCATGCAAAATACCAGAAATGGATTGACTTTTTATTATTATTATTATTAAATTCAGTTTTATTGAAATACATTCACACACCATACAATCATCCATGGTATACAATCCACTGTCCACAGTATGATAACACAGTTATGCGTTCATCACCACAATCTATCTCTGAACATTCTCCTTACATCAGAAAGAACCAGAACAAGAATAAAAAATAAAAGTGAAAAAAGAACACCCAAATCATCCCCCCATCCCACCCCATATGTCCTTTAGTTTTTATCCCCATTCCTCCACTCATCCATACACTAGATAAAGGGGGTGTGATCCACAAGGTCTTCACAATCACACTGTCACCCCTTGTAATCTACATTATTATATAATTGTGTTCAGGAGTCCAGACTGCTGGGTTGGAGTTTGGTAGTTTCAGGTATTTACTTCTAGCTATTCCAATACATTAAAACCTAAGAGGTGTTATCTATATAGTGCATAAGAATGTCCACCAGAGTGACCTCTCGACTCCATTTGGAATCTCTCAGCCACTGAAACTATTTCGTCTCATTTTGCATCCCCCTTAATGGATTGACTTTTATAAAGGAGGTTTATTTGGTTACAAAGTCATAGTTCTAAGGCTGTAGAAGAGTCCAGACTAAAGCCTCAAAAGAGTATACTTTCACAGAAGAGCAGCCGATGGCATCAGGAAAACCTCTGTTAGCTGGAAAGGCACGTGGCTGGTGTCTGCTGATTCCTTGCTCCAAGATTCTGGTTTCAAAATGGCTTTCTCCAAAATGTCTCTGGGTTTCTCTCAGCTTAGCATCTCCAAACATCCTTCTGTTTGCATCTCCAAGAATCTCTAAGCGTCAGCTCCCAAGTGTCTCTCTGAAAGTCTCTTTCAGCTGCCCTTGGGGTGTTTTGTCCTCTCTTAGCTTCTCCACAACAAGCTCTGGGCTAACATCTCAAAACAGCAAGCAACTCTGTTGGCTTCCAAGCTTCTAATGTCTGTGTGTCCTGGATTAGCATATCCAGGGACATTTTCCTCTCTTGTTCTCCATGTGAGCTCCCTTTAAAGGAATCCAGTAAACAGATCAAGACCTACCTTGCATGGGTGGGTCAAATCTCCATGGAAACATCCAATCAAGAGGTCACATCCTAATCAAAAAGATTAATCAATCTGCCCCCACAAGATTGCATTAAAGAATGTGGCTTTTTCTGGGGGACATAATATATACAAACTGGCGCAATTATATTTTCCAAATTTTTCTTACTGATAACCTCAGTTTTTTTCCCTCTGATTTTATGCCAGTTCTGTTTAGGTTTTCATTCTTTTCACCTTGCAATGTGACGTATTGTTTTAGGAGGAAGAGTGACAGCCCTGACATTTTCTCATTGTTAGCTCATGATTCTGTGTACGGCACTAACTTCAATTCATGCTTTCTTTGCAGGAATCTCTTGAGTCTCTTGTTCATTTTGTAGTAATAGTTTAATTAATACTAGGTAATGCGATCTGCAAGTGAATTTAACTGGGCCCAACTAGACTGCAGAACATTACAGAGTGCTGAAAGCAGCCAGAGGTGATGCTTTTCATCCAGGCACCTCGTGAGTGTGCTTGAAAAGTGACAGGCATGGACTTAGGAGAACAGTGTCTAGCCATACTGAATGCTCTTGAAGCTCAATTGCTTTACTTATGACATATAAATACATGGGAACCTCTATTTCCCTCCTGTACCTGCATAGAGCCAAGCATTCCTTCTCCTACTATCTTTGGTGAAAGACTTGGTTGTTTGATTTTTTGTAATCTCTCTTGGACAGATACTTTTGTAAATTACCATAAAAATATGTTATTAGGAAAATAAATTTAAAAAAAAAAGCAAACTAAACACAACTGGATTTTCTTATTATTGTGAGATTCAAAGAGCAAAAAATGAGTCGGTCATACATGTTTCTGAATGCTTGCTCTCCATCTTCGGGCTCAGCTCATTGCAGACAAGTTGGTGGACTGTTGACAGCTGCACTGGGCTCAGGCAGGACTATCCCCAACACTGGAAAAGGCCATTAGCTCCATGAAGACACAGCAGGGTCAGTATTATTTACCACCATATGCCCAACACCTACAGGATGCTCAATAAAGACCTGTCAAACAAATGTGCAAATGCTGGCAGGAATGACATAGAAGGAACACTACTAATTCATTTAAAATATTTATTGAACATGATTATTGGCCAGGCACTGGCCTAGGAGTTGGGGCTAAAACATTGAACAAAGTAGACTGGAAGCTTTCTCTCCGTGTCACTGGTAAGAGGATAGTGTTCATTAACACCAAATGTTCAGCCCAAATGTCAGAAAACAGCCCTGCTGCAGAACTGCAGGGAGCTTGGGGTGACCAAGGCAGGGTACACAGGAGGAAGTGATGGCCAGATACACATACCATACTGCTGCTGGATTTGAATTTCTAGGTTCTTGGCCACGCCATAAGAAAGAAGTCAAGGGCGCAGCACAGATCGAGCAAGCAGGTAGTAAGTTTATTGAGTACACATGCAAGATGGGCATGTGGGCGCTTTTGCAAGGGGAGACAAGCAAGAGTTGCAATCTGCTTTTACTGCTTAGCTTTACTTACTCCCCCTCCCCACTCATTGTTAGATCAAAGCGGTTTATTGCCTAACAGGAATTTTCCTGTTCTATTAGGTCTTATCTTTGCAAAACTGGCCTTTGAAAAACATATTTTACAAGCCAGGGCTCTTTCTCCTACCCTCCCTTCTCTCCAGGGTGGCACCTGTTGTTGGAGTGCACTGAGCAGGTGGGCAGCCCTGGGCAGGATGTCTGTGCAGGACAGGCTGACCCAGCCTTCATCAACCATCCTTGCCCTCACGGTGCCTTCTCTCCCCTCTCAGGTCCCTGCTCCAGCCTGCCTCAAGAGCAAAGACTTTAGATTTTTCTGTAAGTACTGGGGGAAGCACTGAAAGATCATAAGCAAGAGAGTAACTTCACCAGATGCCTGCTGAGTGTGATGAAATGTTTATGCCGGGGGAGCATGGAAGACGCTATTACAACAGTCTATGAGAGCCAATAAGAGTTTGAATCAGGGCTGTGTTTCTAAACTTGAATCATTAGCTATGATCATTATAGCTGTTTTTTTTTTTTAAATACAGAATGTGGCAGCCCCTGGCCTGAACAAAACAGGCCTGTGGACCTTGGCACACAGCAGTCTGCAAGACCTAGGCAGTTGATGTTTAACCTATCATCTTTGTAAGCCAGTAACGAGAAAGAGGGTAAATTGTAACTCTAAATGGGAAATAAGTAGGAGGTGAGAAACTCTTGGTCCCATCAAAGAGCAAGAAAGTTCATCTGGTCTACCTGCTTCCTGCCCCTAAGTGTTATCACTCTGTGGTTATTTACAAAGCCCCATCCTATAATTCTTTCCTTCCTGCACCACCCCCATGTCACAGGATGCTCTCCCACCCTTAGGAATGTCTTTGTCTTAAACCCTATATAACTGGCTTGCTGTCCTCTTTCAATCACTCAGCCAATGTCCCTGCAAAAGCATTACCCACCTGGCGAGGGAAAAAAAAGTTTGATTTCTGCTGATTTCTGCCTCCCTGTGAGTAAGCCTCAAATAAAGTTCATGTTTCAGGAAATGTTCGGCATCTTCTTTGGTCTTTTGACTGGCAAAGCCTCCTCCGGCCATGACACAGAGTAAATATCCATATTTATTTAACATTTTCTTCTTTCCACTGACTCATTGTAAAAGGATACTTTATGTTGTTACTTCTGCCATAAATGGCATGATGGTATGACTTGTAAACAGAAGATAAATAGAAAAATAAATTCAAGATAACAAAAGGATGCCCTGAAATCCTAGCTAAGGCTAAGCCTGGGGCTGCTCCTTTTGAGTAAATGAGACAGTTTTAGATGTACACTTGCTCCAGTCTGAGACCTTTCTTTTATATAATTTGGAAGGATTGAGAGGAAATTAAAAAGGGAACAGATTTTTGCTACATGAGTCAATGTTATTTAAAGCCATGTCAATGAAGTACCTAAAATTAGCTCACCACCATTGGGGAGTTAAGTGAAATAAACTAGCTGCATACATTGGGTATTGCCAGGAAGGACCCCTTTCCAGGAAAGAATTTTCCAGAGACAAGATCAATTCACTTGCAGGACTTTTCCGAGAAAACGGAGCAAGCCCTAGACAATTGCAGATAAGCAAAACCTGGTGATAAAGCAGTTTCAGTCCAGTCAGGAAAGCTCATCAGAGCGGACAAGCACACCATACTATCAGTCTGTATCTGTTCCCCATGATGCAAGACCCCCTATGTAAAATGGAAACTTAACATCAGCCCATCAGATGTTTGCTTCTGTGGGGGCCCAGGGCCAGGCCCCCTCCCCTCCATAGTGATTGCACATGGCACCTACTTGACTGGGACACATGTTAAAAGTCATCAGATCTCCCCAGAGGAGAAACAAATGTATTGTAAAGAAAGCGATGAAACTCCCCTCCCCTGATCACTGTTGATAACAAATCTCCAAACCTTTGTGTCACAAGACCCTGCCAAAGCTCTATTCTCACACCCTCCTTGTCCTAACCCTTATAAACCACTCTCTTGCACTCTGCTTTTTAGGGGCACTAACTTCCATCCTTCCCAGCCTGCCGCCGCTGTGGAACAAATCATCTCCTGTAAGTCAGTCCTCTTAAACTCATGTCTAACTCTGTGCCTGGCATGTTCTTGGTCCTAGGGCTTAGCATTTGCCCTGTATAAGCGTCCCCTTTCTACTACTTCTGTGGAGTTCCTGTCAGCACATAGTTTAGATGCTGCTCAATTAGCTGCACAAACAAACTCCCATAAATAGTATGTTGTCTAATATTTTATTTTAACAGGGCACATCTCATACACTATGGGACACTCCAAACAAAGCCCATAGTTGTGAGAATAAGGAAGTGGATTTAAGAGGCACTTGGGAGGTCAAATCTCTAGAAGCAGGGCCAGATTAGATGTGCTGCTAATTTCTCATATCAATCTCCTTTCCTTTTTTGGATGTCAGCATCCACCCCCAGTTAAAGAAAACATTTTCAGAAGAAAAATATAAAAGGCATAAGATATCAAAGAAAAATGATGAACTATATTTATATTTTCTGTAACTTACCCATGGAAATCACTTCACAGAAATGGCAGAAAAACAATTATTTTAAATAAAGACATATTTAGGCATATGATGATAATCAATGACGATGGGCCTCAAATTCTTTGTCTTGACATTGACTTAAGTTGGAGTTGAAACTAAGAATTCCAAGTTTCTCACTATGTGGACAAGACTTTTAAGATCCATTGACAAATGTGCTTTTAACAATACACAGCAGTGGATTAATTATTACTTTTTGTTTAGAAAAAAAGACAAGAGAGAAAGTTGAATATTTTCCCATTGTGTTATAAAAATAAGGAATTTTTCTGGCCTTTGTGCAGGCTTCTGGGAGGTAACCTCTGGAGAGATGAGACTGTCCCCTGACCATACCTGGTGGTTTATGCTAATGAGATGGCTAAAGGTGAGGCAGCGACACTGAGAGTCTTCAGATGGGGGGCTCAGGTGGGTAGCAGACCACTCCAGAAAGAACAACCATGGCTGAGAGCCATCCTGTCAACACAAGCGGGGCTGGGGATTGAGCTTAACCACATAGGCAGTGAGTCCCCCCACCCAGCCCATGCAATGAACCCCAGTACAAACCCTGAGCCCCAAAACCCAGAGAACTTCCCTGCTGGTAATATTCTTAAAGCATTGCCCCTGATGATGAGCTAGGACAAGTTTCAACTCCACAGGGAGAGGCCAACAGAAGTGTCGGCGCTTTCCTGAGTTCTGTGTGTCATTCTAGTGAATTATCAAACCCAAGGGGGTAGGGGGATCCCCTGGATTTGCAGTCAGCTGGACAGAAGTGAGGGTGGCCTTGTGGGGATTGAGGCTTTCCCCTGTACAGCCGGAGCTAATTCCAATCATTTCAGAACTGCATCACAACCACTATTGTAAAAAATAAATCAAATCTATAGTTATTCCATGTTTGTGTCAATGAATCTCTTTCCTTTTGTTGATTAAAAGAACAAAAACTCACTTTTTTTATAAAAATGGAACTTAGTAATTCTGAATTTTTGTAACCCTAATATTCTGATTATCATAAGAAACCACATTTTAAGCATATTGGTTGCAGAGACTTGTGTGTGCTACTGTTGAAGTCCCTTTCCCTTTTGAATGGCAAAATTAATATATATTTTTTGCTCTTTCAATTTATTTTTGAATAAACAATATTTTTCCCAGGAGATTTTTTAGTTAAGTCCCTTGTCATAATTAACTACTAAGGCCTCATAGGTTTATTACAATTAAACGTCATTGATATGTAACAGAGCATTTTCTTACTGAATTAAAAGCATCTCAAGTACGCAATCCTCCTTGCAAAAGTTGCTTTTTGAGTAACCTATGTAAGTTCTCTAAGAAATTAAATTTAATAAACAAAGCAAAAATCCCATTCTTCCACGAAACTAAGAGAATGAAATGTAAAGAGGATGTAGTATAGTTCACCTAAATCTGAATTCATTCCATCTACTCTTCTTCCTAACAAATGTGTTAAAATGCAATGCAGGAGGATCTGGGCTTTGATTCAATTTTACAGGAAACAATAAAGACAATTGAGATCTAGCCAGCCCAGGGAAATGATAAGGAGCAACTGCACCCTCACCAGTCCAGGGGAATGATAAGGGACATCTGTGCTCTCACTAGCTCAGGGAGCCCAGCACTGTGCAGCATGTTGCAGCTGGAGGAGAGAGTTTGAGCAGAAGCTGCTGAGCTCCCTAGAATGGAGGACAAGGTGCAGTTGCCCCCTGGAAGGAAAATCCAGTTACTTACAGGAAGTGGGTGGAGTGGTGCCTGGGGCCTTCCAGTTCAGGGTTTGGGCTCATTGGGAGAGAAGAACATAGAACGCTGCTATATAAGGGGATCAAACCTGTTATGGCCAACAGGTCTCAAGTCATTCCAGGGAACTGTTTTCTGGAATTATAAGAGAGTGGCTAAATGAGCTAGGTGCTTATCAAATCTTTTATGAAGGACACTGAACTGAAACCCAGTCCTATCATTAGATCCAGGCCAAGGGGTCCCTGCACTGGGCCTGCCCTGAGCTGGGTGTATCTCCCCAAGCCCCCAGGATGAGGGACTCAAAGTGTCTTCCCCAGGGAGCTTCTTTCCCCTGGGTGCTCCTCTCTCTTTCATTCGTTCTTTTTCTATTTTTTATTTAAAAGGGTATGATGAGAACAGAATGTGAATAATCTCCAGACATGGATTCCCATCAGTGCTGGGTGAAGACAGACCCCTACACCAGAAAAGGATGGATTTGCAGCCTCACAGCTCTACGGCCCGGGCAGAGTGAAAGAAGCTGTGTGACACTTCTATGGCCCTTTAAGACAGAATGACTTATTCACCTCCTAAAACTGGCAGAACTGTATTTTTTATCCTCTTTATGCACTGAGCATTTACTGGTCCTTGAAGTTAGCCTTTCTCTTCTCCACAAATGCAGTGATCCCCTCTTTCCAGTTTTCAGTGGCAAAAGTTGAATAAAAGAGTTTCTTCTCAAACTTCTTTCCTTCTGTCCGTGTCCTCTGCACAGGATGTGTGGGCCATTAGTTTCTGTTTCCCTGGGCCTGAGGGGTGTCCTGAGCAGTGGTTTTTGCCAGGGTGTGGACTTGAATGTGAGGCCAGGATGTCCACACAGCCCATGAGCTGTCTCAGGGCAGGAGGGAGCAGGGGGGACAGCGGAAGGGGTCACCCCATTCTCCACCATATCCTTGGGACCCTCAGAGCATCCCACTCTCGAATTTCCTACCGAGCCCTCCATGTGACTATGAAGGTGCATTTGAAAATGTATATAGTCAGGACACACTTTATTTAGCAGTTTTTAGCTTGATTGACAACCAGTAATTATTTATGCATTTGTATTACTGCCCCACAGATGTAATGATAATGGTGATAGAATCAGTTTCCTATGTTGGGTATGATAACCCAAGTCTGCAAGGAATATAAAAAAGCAAAATTGAAAATAGTAAAAATGCATCAGACCAGTTCAGGATGGGAGCTATTCTGAATCTAATGGCCCAAAGTCCAGAGAGAAATCCCCAAAGTAGATGTCAGCCATTCCTCACCCACCTTAGTCTAAGGGCGTGTTTTCTTTCTGTCCTCACCATGAAACTTCCTGATATGGAATTCTGCCTTCTGGCATATGTTCCTCACAAGGAAAGATGTTTATCTTGTCAGTGTGTCTTAGTTTACCAGGCTGCTATGACAAATATCATGCAATGAGTTGGCTTAAACAATGGGAATTTATTGGCTCATGGTTTTGCGGCCAGAAGAACTCCAAAATCAAGGTGTCAGCTGGTGATACTTTCTCTCCAAAGACTGCTTTGGTGGCTGGCAAGCCTTTGGGGTCCTTTGCTCAAATCCCTGCTTCCCATCACATGGCAATGTCCTCTCCTTTCTCCTTCCTCTTTGGGTTTTCACTGACTTCCTGGTTCTCTCTAAAAGTCCTCCAGTATCCTGATTAAGACCAACCTCATTCAATTAGGCCACGCCTTAACTAAAAATGGCATCTTCAAGAGGTCCTGTTTACAATGGGTTCACACACACAGGGATGAGGGTTAAGACTAAGAACATGTCTAAATTGGGGTACCTAGTTCAACCTAGCACACAGTGTAGCTCCCACTGTAAAATAATAGACTGACATTTTGACACCATTCAGTTGGGTGTCTGCATTCTCACTGGATTCCTAGATTTGAGCGTTCAATATGGCATGTACTAAATTTGTGTGCTATTGAGTGCTGGAAATAGGGATAGTCCAAATAGCAAGGAGCTGTAACTGTAAAATACACACCAGATTTCAAACAGCACAAAAAGAAGAATGTGCAACTCCTCCTTAATGATTTTTATGTTGATTGCCTGTTGAAATTATATTATTTGGGGTAAAATAAAATATATTACTAAATTAACTTCACCTGTTTCTTTTACTTTTTAAATGAGGCCACTACAAAATTTAAAGTTATATTTCTGGCTCTGGAAAGTTTTCTATTGGACAATGCAGATGCGTAGCAAAGATGGGATGAACTTATACCCTGGCATGCCCAGAGCAGTCTTGAACTATGCCCAGTGTGCCTATAGAATCGTCCAGTTTGGCATTTGTGCTGGTTTGGATCGGTTATGTACCCCAGAAAAGGCTATGCTCTTTTAATCCACTATTGTGGGTGGGGTTCTTTGATTAGGCTGTTTCCACGGATATGTGACCCTGACCATTCAGTGTGGATCTTAATCCTTTACTACAGTCCTTTAAGAGCACTGACAGAGAGAGAGGGGGCTCAAAGAAGCTGTGAGAGACATTTTGGAGAGAAGCTAAGAGATCTAATCCAGAGTTCCCCAGGAAAAGATAAGAGAGAAGCTAAGACAGAAGCCCAGAGACATTTTGGAGAAAGTCATGGAAACCAGAAACTAAACCCAGGAGAGGACCAGCAGATGCTGGCCATGTGCCTTCCCATGTGACAGAGGAACCCCAGATGCCATCGGCCTTTCCTCAGAGAAGGTATCGTCCTGTTGATGTCTTAACTGGCACATTTTCATGGCCTTCAAACTGTAAATTTGTGAACTACCCAACCCCATTGTAAAAGCCAGTCCATTTCTAGTATATTGCATTCTGGCAGCTTTAGCAAACTGAAACAGCATTTTTCCCGGGGAGATTTTTGTTTTTATTTTAAACAAAGTAGTACTGATAGTTCCCATCCAAGCTAGAGTAGGTTTAGTAGATCTCCACTTTATTCTTCCAGCATTGGTCACGGTCTCATTAATAGTATGTGAGACGCTTGTGGTGAGCAGAGGGCCAAAAACAAGCAGTCAGCTCTGCCATGACCTGGCTCTTCTTCTGACCCCTTCCAGAAACAAGATGACTTACACCTCCCTTTCAACTGCACATGCACACACTTGTTACTGCAGCAAAATGCTCTCTGAAGCACACGTTTACACATATTTGCATTTTGACAGCTACAGTTTCTACTTGGATTGGAGCAACATGGCAGCTTGTGTGGATCCAATTGCAAATCAGGTTTGCACCATGACCAATTTAAGTACATCTCTGCTCCACAGTTTTCTTAACTTAATAGGATCACTATTTTTAACATGTGCACTGGGTTGAATAGTAACCCCCACACCGCCCCCCAAAAAATTTCATGTTCACCTAGAACCTCAGAATGTGAACTTATTTGGAAATAGGGTCTTTGCACATGTGGGCATACTGAATTAGGAGGGCCCCAAATACAATATGACACATTTCCTCATAAGAACAGAGAAATTTGGATGCAGACATAGACACATGTGAAGACGGAGGCAGTGATTGGAGTGGTGTTGCAGCAAGCAAAGGAACGACTGGAGCTGAAGAAACAAGGAAGTTTACTCCCCTAGAGCTGAGTAGGCACGACCCTGCCAACCCCTTGAGTTTGGATTTCTGCTTCCCAGTTTGGTGTTTTAAGCCACCCAGTTTGTGATACTTTTTTACATCAGTCCTAGGAAACTAACACACTGTACCACTGCACCCCACCCAAATACTGCCATATTGTCACCCCAAAACAAGTATCTTTACCTCTAGTAAGGGTGACCATATAGGTAATTACAAATTCCATTTCTATTATATTGTACTTGGGGGGGATGTAACTCTACTTTTTATTTCTTACAGTTTCTAAAAGGCAAATGCATTTTTAAAAATGATAAATCTATGGTTTTGTACATACAATATGTAAAGATATAATTCATGACAATTTAAAACAAAGGGGTGGGGGATGTAGGTTTTTAGAGAGTGTATGTGTGTTATTGAAGTTAAGCTGGGGTGGTGGTTTGAAGCTCTATGCACCCCCCAAAAAATGTGTTCTTGAAACTAATCAATTCCTGTGGGTGTGAACCCATTGTAAGTAGGACCTTTTGATCAGTTAAGGTGTGGCCCACCTCAATCAGGATGGGTCTTAATCCTATTACTGGAGTCCTTTAGATGCAGAATGAAACTCCAACATAGAGAGAAAGCCACAGAGGGAGCAGCCGAAAGCTGAAAATCAAGGGAACCTGGAAAAGATAGGAGAGAACAAGAGACACTTCCATGTGCCTTGCCATGTGACAGGCTGAGGACCAAGAATCACCAGCAGCCAGCTCCAAAATGCCAGTCTCTGGGGAGAAAGCATCATCCTGATGATGCCTTGATTTGGATTTTCTTTTACCCTCAAAACTGTGACCTAATTAATTGCTATTGTTTAACCCAACCAATTTTATGGTATTTAATTGGGCAGCCCAAAGAAATTAAAACTGATTTTGGTACCAGAAGAGTGGAGCACTGTTACTGCAAACACACAAAAAAATGTGGAAACAACTTTGGAATCGGGTGATGGGCAGGGGCTAGAATAATTGTGAGGGGTCAAAAATGAGTGAGCTGTGGAGAAACTTTATATCACTTTAGTGAATACATAATTCATCATGAATAGAATGTTAGTAGAAATATGGACATTAAAGGTAGTTCCAGTGAAACCTTGGAAGAAAATGATGAATGTGTTTGTTGGTTGAAGCTGTTATATACCCCAGAAAAGGCCATGTTCTTTTACTCTATTTCTCTGGGTGTAGACACAGAAACACTTGTGGGTGGGACATTTTGATTAGGTTATTTCAATTGAGATATTACCCACCTCATTCAGGGTATGTCTTGATCCCTTTTACTGTAGTCCTTTATGAGAGGATAGAGGACAGAAAAAGTCTAGAGACCTCAGAGAGGGAAGGCCTTGGAGAACTAAGAGAGGACCCACAGAAGCTCAGAGAGGAAGCCAGTGGAACCAGAAGCTGAAAGCAACAAAACCCAGGAGCAAAGCACAAGCAGACGTGGGCCATGTGCCTTCCCATGTGACAGAGGTGTCCCAGTTGCCAGCAGCCTGTCATCCCATTCCAGATATCATCCTGCTAATGCTTTAATTACAACATTTGCATGATCTAAAAACTGTAAATTATAAGTTAATAAATCCCCATTGTAAAAGCCAACCCATTTCTGGTATATTGCATTCTGGCTGTTTTAGCAAACCAAAATAGTATATTATTGAAAACTGGAGGAAATGTGATCCTTGTTTTTTTTGTTTTTGTTTTTGTTTTTGTGTGTGTGTGTGTGTGTTTATATTTGCTTGCCATGTTTTATTTGTCTTTTTTCTTTAAATCAGATAACCAAAGATACAGACAGTATTCAGTAAAAATAAAATAGAAAACAAATTTCTAAGAGACTGCAATGTCACATGCTACATGTAACCTAATTTTATTCACGTTTACCTTGGAACAAGAAATAGATCATTCAATAAAAACACACAGTAAAAACAAAATATGTCTTATCATGTACAACTTTTAAACTACAAAAATGATGCACCTTAATTACTTCCATGCACACAAGTCTAACATTACAGTTTGTTTTAAAAAATAAACACAATTAAGACTTCCAGGAGCATTTTATAATAAAGTAATTCCTAATTTTTCTTTGTAGATAGATCAAGCACCTCCAAAATGTAAATTCCTATACACAGTGAGCACTTTACTTAAAATGGACACTTAAGTAAATTAAGTACATGGCCAACCTTAGAATAAGCTGACATTAAATATTCAGCTAGGTAGGCAACAAACCATAGTGCCAAATAGAAAAAGTGTATTTGCAAATATAGTTCAAAAACTGTTAATTTTTTATAATTAAATATAGAAAATATACTGAATTGCTAAAATGAGTAAGATGTGATATATTAACACTTCAGTATAAAGAATGTATACCAGAACATTTATAAACAGTGAGTGGATCTTGAGAATAGTTTACTGTAATAAATGCTGGCTAAATAGAAGTGCATTTTGTGAAACACTGTGGGTGGTATATGTTTTGCCACATATTTTTGTTACCTTGAGGTAGATAACACCTGGGTACCAAACTCAGCATTCATTTTCAGTTGCTGCTGCTATCATATGTTTTAAGAAATGTGTACAATATGAAAAACTTGAAAATACTCATGAATGAAAAACTTTTTAGAAAAAATAGATATTTTCATGCAATTATGTACAGTCATTTCACTGTGTAAATTTCAAGGCAAGATCTTTGTTTCCTGTAAAACAGATCACTATTCTATGAAAGAATGTTTTTACTTGTCTTAGTGCATTTCTTTTGTCTCTGCTTGCATTGCATTATTTTCCTCTATTTTTTAAATTTTTGTGTGCAAATGACATGCCAGTTAAAATGAAAACTATCTCACATGTAGAAAATGAGTCTGGATTTTAAAAGCCAAAAGTTGATGAAATCCTTACTAAAATGACAACATCTGATTCAAGTAAAAAATGACTTAAAGCACTAGTAAAAAAAAAAAAAAGACAAAACACATTTCATGAAGAATACAAAGAGAAATGTCTGCTGAGTTTTTAGTTCAGATGCTTCAGAACGCTGCTGTACGTCTTATGAGGATTTTGAGGGAAAATTTCATAGCTGAAGGTGTTAATGTGGCCTGAGTTGACTTAAGTGCTGACCCAATTGGGCTGTGAACCTGTGGGATGCTTATGGATTCAAGCTGCTGGTTAAAGAGGAACTCCCCACTGTTGTTCAGAGATCCTTCCTCATTTCCTCTCTCCCAAGCTTCCTGTCCTCTATTCTGCAGCATTTCAGTGTCTTCTTTCCTTCTAATGAACCTGTCCAAGTAACTGGGGTTAGGTGTTTTCCTTGTCAATTTGTTCATCCTTCCTTACCTTACCACAAAACTGACTTATGAGAAAATAGTCCTCTCCACCACTCGCCAACTGACTATCCCAAGAAGATGGAACTAATTGAGCCAAATTTGCCATTCCTTTTTCCTCTTTTTCTTGGCTTACTGACTTAGATATCAAACTTTTCAATTAGTTGGGACACTGAGCTATTCAAGTCATTTAATTTATGAGCAACATCAGTAGGCTCACGTTGTGAACTAAGTTGAATAGTTCCTGTTATGAAGGAAACAATGTCAAATCCCTGATTCTTTTCCCTTTCTTTCCCAGCCAGTTGCTGTGATGCTTCCGCTAGAGCTATCTGGGCTTTAACTAAGCCATTCCTTTCACATTTTGACTCTCCTTTCTTATCAGATTTTTGTTTGCTTTGTTCTTTCTAATTGGAAAGATCTATAGTAAGTTTGGGTTCATAATAATGATTAACTTCACTCTCTCCAAACTAAGTTATCTAAATATGATGATGACCTCATTTTGTAGTTGCAAGTATGGCTACCACTCCAGATCACAATATTTGTTTTCATGATGATCTTGGTACTGCCAACAAGGCTCAGTAGAGTAATTGGTATAAAAAGATGGATCCTCCAGATACTTTTCATAATCTTCGTCCAAATATTTTTGAGGATCAACTTGTACTTCTTCTTCATCATGACATCAGACAGAGCTCTGGGGTCAAGCTGAACTTCCTCAATATCAAAGTTGTTATGTGTAGGCCCATCATGCTCTGAAAACTTACCATCATGGTACCTTTCCCAGTTATAAATGTTACTGTGACTTTCATCCATAAGCAAAATATCATCAACTTCATCTTCAATATGAAAAAGATGACTTGAAATTGACTCATCTGTTGGAAAAGACTATATGCCCCTGTAAGGATGGGAGAGTGCTTTTTCTGCTGTCAACCAATCCATGGGGCTAAATGTCAAAATCTGTTCCAGGAAATCCAGTGCTTCTTGACTAATTCCTGGAAGCATCTGAGTTAAAGATTTGTGTGGCTCAGTCATGCCATTTCTAATGTAAACTGGAATTACACTGAGAAGCTTCTGACAATCTTCTCCATGTACAACAGGAATAGATTCTAAAATCAGCTGCATCTGTTCAAGTTCAGGTGCACCTGCAAAGAGGGTTTTACCAGTCAGCATTTCAGCAAAGATGCAGCCTGCAGTCCACATGTCAATGGCTTTAGTATAATTATTAGGAGAAAGTAAAAGACAGGGAGATCTGTACAATTTAGTAACCAATCCTTCAGAAAGATGACACATATGGGAATAATGGAGATCCCTGATCTGCGCAACACCAAAGTCACCTATCTTCAGCACGAAGTCTTCAGTATTAATGAAAAGATTAGCTGGTTTGAGATCTCTGTGAAGTAGTTTGAGCCCACATAGCAGCTGATACATGAAAAGTCTGGCATGATCCTCCAGTAAAGGGCCCTGCTCCAGCACATTAGCCAAATCTGTCACCATGTACTCCTGAACAGTGTAAACATTGTTCAGTTCAGTAAGAGAGCCCATGTCATTTGTTAACTGGCTTCCACTGGGACCAAGAATTTCGAACTCTGTCACAATTTTATCATGGTCGAGTCTTCTAAGAATTTTGATTTCATGTAGAGCATATTTGACACTCTGGGGATCAGAAAGGACGCTTTTCTTGATGGCTACTCTTTTGTCAGTCATTGTCTACAGAACTGAAAAAACAAGCCTTTGCCTTCACAACCCAATGGTTTTAAGCCCAGATCAAAACCCAGATCAAAACCATGAATGTTCATGAGACTTGCAAATTTCTCTGCCATTTTGAAACTCTTATTATTGCCTCTTCCTTTCTAATTGTTGAACTTGTGTAAACAAGGAAGAAAACTGGCATCAAAAGAAAAGATCTTTCAAAACGGGAGAAGAAAACTAATTTCAGTTCCACAGCAAGATGGTTTCTTGATGTTCACTGCATATGCCAACCAAGCCGTGGAGTTCCCCTTAGATCTAAAGCTCAAAATGCTCTTCTTATACTGAGGATTAAAAAGACTGCAATTTTTGGAAACCATGTATCTGACAAAAGACTGATATCTTGCGTATATAAAGAAATCCTACCACTCAATGACGATAGTTCAGACAGCCCAATTATAAAATGGGCAAAAGATATGAAAAGACACTTCTCTGAAGAGGAAATACAAATGGCCAAGAAACAGATGAAAAAATGTTCAGCTTCAGTAGCTATTAGGGAGATGCAAATTAAGACCACAATGAGATACCATCTCACACCAATTAGAATGGCTGCCATTAAACAAACAGGAAACTACAAATGCTGGAGGGGATGTGGAGAAATTGGAACTCTTATTCATTGTTGGTGGGACTGTATAATGGTTCAGCCACTCTGGAAGTCAGTCTGGCAGTTCCTTAGAAAACTAGATACAGAGATACCCTTCAATCCAGCGATTGCACTTCTCGGTATATACCCGGAAGATCGGAAAGCAGTGACACGAACAGATATCTGCATGCCAATGTTCATAGCAGCATTATTCACAATTGCCAAGAGATGGAAACAACCCAAATGTCCTTCAACAGATGAGTGGATAAAAAAAATGTGGTACACACACACGATGGAATACTACACGGCAGTAAGAAGGAACGATCTCGTGAAACATATGGCAACATGGATGAACCTTGAAGACATAATGCTGAGCAAAATAAGCCAGGCACAAAAAGAGAAATATTATATGCTACCGCTAATGTGAACTTTGAAAAATGTAAAATAAATGGTTTATAATGGAGAATGCAGGGGAACTAGCAATAGAGAGTAATTAAGGAGGGGGGAACAATAATCCAATAAGAACAGATAAGCTATTGTGGGTAAATTTAACATTCTGGGAATGCCCAGGAATGACTATGGTCTGTTAATTTCTGATGGGTATAGGAGGAACAAGTTCACAGAAATGTTGCTACATTAGGTTACTTTCTTGGGGTAGAGTAGGAATATGTTGGAAGTAAAGTAGTTATCTTAGGTTAGTTGTCTTTTTCTTACTCCCTTGTTATGGTCTCTTTGAAATGTTCTTTTATTTTTTATTTTTTTTAATTTTTTTTTTATTTTTTATTTTTCATACAGTTGATTTAAAAAAAAATTTAAAAAAAAAAAAAACAAGGAAAAAAATATGCAGAGCCCCCTTGAGGAGCCTGTGGAGAATGCAGGGGTGTTGGCCTGCCCCACCGCTATGGTTGCTGACATGCCCACAGACATAGGGGACTGGTGGTTTGATGGGTTGAGCCCTCTACCACAGGACTTGCCCTTGGGAAGACTCTTGCTGCAAAGGAGAGGCTAGGCCTCCCTATAATTGTGCCTAAGAGCCTCCTCCCGAATGCCTCTTTGTTGCTCAGATGTGGCCCTCTCTCTCTGGCTAAGCCAACTTGAAAGGTGAAATCACTGCCCTCCCCCCTACGTGGGATCTCCCTGGCGACGTGGAATATGACTCCCGGGGAGGAATGTAGACCCGGCATCGTGGGACGGAGAACATCTTCTTGACCAAAAGGGGGATGTGAAAGGAAATGAAATAAGCTTCAGTGGCAGAGAGATTCCAAAAGGAGCCGAGAGGTCACTCTGGTGGGCACTCTTATGCACAATTTAGACAACCCTTTTTAGGTTCTAAAGAATTGGGGTAGCTGGTGGTGGATACCTGAAACTATCAAACTACAACTCAGAACCCATGAATCTCGAAGACAATTGTATAAAAATGTAGCTTATGAGGGGTGACAATGGGATTGGGAAAGCCATAAGGACCACACTCCCCTTTGTCTAGTTTATGGATGGATGAGTAGAAAAATAGGGGAAGGAAACAAACAAACAAACAGACAGACAATGGTACCCAGTGTTCTTTTTTTACTTCAATTGCTCTTTTTCACTTTAATTATTATTCTTGTTATTTTTGTGTGTGTGGTAATGAAAGTGTCAGGGATTGATTTAGGTGATGAATGTACAACTATGTAATGGTACTGTGAACAATCGAATGTACGATTTGTTTTGTATGACTGCGTGGTATGTGAATATACCTCAAGAAAATGAATATTAAAAAAAAAAAAACAAGTTAGGGTGCTCACTGCCTAGGTACCCCTGAAGATGGAGAAAGAGATTAAGTGAGGGGAAGGAGCAGCAAGAAACAAGATAAGATTGAACAAAGCTATTTGAATACTAAAACTTTATATAATTATGTGTATATTTTTGGATGCTGGGGGATTAAAATGGCTGAAAGGAGGTAAATGAGATGGTGGAACTGTAGCCTATAGCAACCTTTGGGATTTGCTCTATGGCTACTCATTGAATTGTGCCTTGAAGGTCTCCACCTTTCTGTATATACCTTGTATTGCATAATAAGAAAAGAACTGAAATTGTGGAACTGTAACCCATAACAATTTTTGAAATTACCTATAACTGCTTGCTGAGCTGTACATCGAGAGACGACACCCTTCTGTATTATGTTATATTTTACAATAATGGAAATGGCTGAAGTTGTGGAACAGTGACCCATGATATTCTTCAAGATTTGCTCTCTAACTACTTGTGAAATTGTACATTGAAGTTATCACTTTTATGTATATATGTTAAAGTTCACAATAAAAAAAAAAAGACTGCAGTACTCGTAGTTCAAGGAAGGGGCAGCAACTCTGCAGACATTTAAAGAAAACACTCAAGAAACTCAAAGGGAATGAAATGACATCCTACACACTCAGATTTACTTGTGCTAAACAACTTAATATTTAACAAAAATGTGACTAAACATGCACACAACAGGCTTCTCTGAACATTCTCCTCACAGTGCAGATTCATCCAATGTCGGATGGGTCCTGAGCAGCATTGTTCTAAGCTGCTGGTAAGCACCATTTCCGTTTTGCTTCTTTTCTTCCTTTGATGCTATGTATTTCAACAGGAAGCTCTGGCAGCTGTTGGTTAACAGATGTCCTTTGTTAGTGATGAGGTGGCTTCAGCTCACTACAATCACAATCAAAGCCACCATCCGTCTTACTCCAACACGACCTCTTCTACGGCTAGGTTCAAAACTTGGGCAGAGAACTTCAGGGCTCTGAGATGAGCTGGGTGAGTGGTGCACTATGCAATTTGCTGAGTCTACTGGAGACTTTGCCCAGCAGTTGTCAGCTGAGGCCGAGTCACCGGGGTGGGAAGGGGGAGGAGACATGGGTGCATTTCAAGAGGTGACGTAATCATCACCACCTCATGCTCCCGGGGCTCGATGCTTGTTTTAAAATGGCAACAAACTTGGTGATATTGAATTCTGATGTCAGATGGAAGAGAGAATTTGCAAGTAATGAACTCGGATATCTATCTGAGGAGATTTCCAAGCTGTGTGGAAGGTGTAGCCTCGTTTCTCTTTGCAGCTTATAGTGCAATGAGAGAAGAAAGGGATAAGCTTAGAGCTGAATTCCTGGGCACAAAGAAACCAGAAATTGATGGTTTGGAAAATTCTGAGCCTATCCAGAACAGGGCTCCATGTGAGGGTTTAGCTGAACATGGAACCAGTCAGCAATTTCTGTGGAAGTCAGGATTGGAAAATGCAGTTATTCAGGGAGGATCTGTGGAAAGTTCTGCTGTCTGATGGTTTGGACCCCTATGAACTGTGTGCAAGGCTGACAAGCTTTTGCATAACTTTTATAAATAGAACCACTTCCAGCCTGGACTAAAAGGAGCAGAAAGGGGAAAAATTGAAGGAAGAATGACTTCAAGGCCAGAACCATGAAAGCTGAGGTCTAGACTGAAGATACCTCCTTGGGTCGAGAGAGTGGGCCACCCATGTGTGTTGAAAGGGAAGGACTTCCCCAGCACTTGGACAAGGTGGGCCTTCTGCCCCTTGGTTCAGCAATGGTGTTTCCACCCCAATGCTCAGAAACAGTGAGACCTGCTCCCCAGGGTCTGCAGAGAGCCTGGCCACCATCCTAATGCTCAAAGAGGGTGGAGCCTTCACCCCAGTGCTGGGGAGAGCATGACTGCTGCTCAGGTGCTTGGAAGGGGTGGGGCTTTCACTCCATCAGGATTAGAGGACAAAAAGTCAATCTATAGGTGACTCTCAGATCTTGAAATCTAATGGAGTTTGCCCTGTTGGTTTTCATAATTGTTTGTGACCTGAGACTCCTGATTTCCTTCCAATTTCACCCTATGAGAATGTGAATGTTTATCCTATGCCTGTCCCTCCTTGCATATCAGGAGCAGATGACTTGTTCTCCACGTTTCACAAGTCCATAGACAGAGGAGTATTGTGCTCAGGATAGATCATGCCCAGAACCCATTTCGATGAGAATTTTCACTTAGCATTGTTACTGAAATGACTTAAGGCTTTGGGATGTGGTGATGGAATGAATGTATTTTTCATATAGAAATAAATGTATCTTTTTGGGGTCTAGAGGGTGGAGTGTGGTGGTTTGAAGTTGTATGCACCCCTAGAAAAGGTCATGTTCTTAAACCTAAATCCATTCATGAGGGTGTGGACCCATTGTAAGTAGGACCTTTTGATGAGGTTACTTTAGTTAAGGAGTGGCCCAGCCCAAACAGGACGGGTCTTAGACCTATTATTGTAGTACTTTTTAAGCAAAATGAAATCCAGAGAAAGAGAATGTCACAGAGGGAGCAACCAGAAGCTGAATATCTGAAGAGATGGTTGAGATGAGGTGACACCACCATATCCCTTGCCATGTGACAAGCTAAGGGCCAAGGATCACCACAGCCGGCCCCAGAATGCCAGTCTTTGGGAAGAAAGCATCACCTTGATGACACATTTATTTGGACTTTCTTTAGTCTCGAAACTGTGAGGTAAGAAATTTCCATTGTTTAACCCAATCCATTTCATGGTATTTGCTTGAGCAGCAAAAAGATGGTCCTTTATATACTGATAAAGGGGTCAGTTCAACATGTATATATAAGATGCTGGTTTGGCTGTGTAATGTACCCCATAAAATGCCATGTTCTTTTAATCCGATCTTGTGGGGTCAGGCCAATTATGGGTGGGACCTTTTGATTAGGTTATTTCCATGGAGTTGTGACCCCACCCATTCAAGGTGGGTCCTAATTAGTTTACTGGAGTCCTTAAGAGAGTTCAGGGAGAGATGTTTGGAGATGCTAAGTCAAGAGATGAAGCCCAGAGTTTGCCCAGGAGAAGCTAAGTGAGAACTCACAGATGCTTAAAGAGAAAGTCACTGAAATCAGAAGCTGAAAGCAATGCAACCTGGGAGCAAAGGACAAGCAAATGCCAGCCATGTGCCTTCCCAGCTGACAGAGGTGTTCTGGATGCCATTGGCCTTTCTTCAGTGAAGGTATCCTCTTGTTGATGCCTTAGTTTGGACACTTTTATGGCCTTAGAACTGTAAATTTGTGAACTAATAACCCCCCTTTATAAAAGCCAATCCATCTCTGGCATATTGAATTTCAGCAGCTTTAGCAAACTGGAACATATAACAATTATAAATATATATGCACCTAATGGCAGAGCCACAAAATATATGAAGCAAAAATTAAAAAATTTGAAGGGGGAAATACATCGTTCTACATTAATACCAGGAGATTTCAATACACCATTTTCAATAGTGGATAGAATACCTGGACAAAAGATAATAACAAAATAAAAGACTTGAATGATACCGTAAACCAACCAGACCAAAGAGATATGTATAATTCACTTCACCCAAGAGCAGCAGAATACACAGTCTTCTCTAGTGCACATGGGTAATTCTCCATGATAGACAATGTGTTACAACACAAAACAAGTCTTAGTAAACTTAAAAATATTGAAAGCATACACTGTATCTTTTCAACCACAGTGGAATGAAGAATGAAGCTAGAAATCAATAACAGATAAAACTGGAAAATTAAAAAATATGTGGAAATTGAACAATGCACTCTTAAACAACCACTGGGTCAAAGGAGAAATCACAAGGGAAATTAGGAGATATCTTGAGATAAATGAAAATGAAAACTCAACAAACAAAAACTTACGGGATGTGTCAAAGTCAGTAATAGTAAATAAATTTATAGTTTTAAATACTTACATTATAAAAGAAGATCTGAACTCAGAAACCTAACTTCAAAACTAGAAGGTCTAGGAAAAAAAAGAGCAAGCTAAACTCAATGTGAGCAGAAAGAAGAAAATAAAAATGAGAGTGGAGATAACTGAAATACAGAATTTTAAAAACAATAGAAAAAAATCAATGAAACCAAATATTTGTTCTTTGAAATGATCAAGAAATTGGACAAAACCTTAGCTGGACTGACAAAGAGAAAAGAGAGAGAGGACACAAATAAATAAAATCAGAAATGAAAAGGGGGACATTACTACTGACCTCAGAGAAATAAAAAGGATTGTAAAAGGACACTATGAACGGTCGTATGTCAGCAAGTTAGCTATCCTAGATGAAATGGACAAGTTCTTACAAACACACAAACTACCTACAGTTACTCAAGAAGATCTCAACAAACCAATAAAAAGTAAAGACATTAAATCAGTAATCAAAACCCTCCCCCCAAAAATTCCCAGGATCAGATGGCTACATTTATGAATTTTGCTAAACAATCTGGGAAGAATTAACAGTACTCTTACTCAAACTCTTCAAAAACATTGAAAAGGAGAAAACATTTCCTAATTCATTACATGAGGACAACATTACCCTCGTACCAAAGCCAGATAAAGATACCACATTAAAAAAATTCCAGAATAATATCCCTTATGAATATAGTTGCAAAAAAAAAGAAGCAAAATCCTCAACAAAATAATAGCAAATTGAATCCAAGAGCACATTCAAAGAATTATACACCGTGATCAAGTGGGATTTACCCCAGGTATGTAAGTGTGCTTCAACATAAGAAACTCAATTAATGCCGTACACACCATATTATCAGAACAGAAAAAACAAAACACATGATCATCTCAATTGATGCAGAAAGGCATTTGAAAAGTCAGAAAACTAGGAATAGAAGGAAATTTCCTCAAGTGAAAAAGACCATATACAAAAAACCTATAACTAAAATCATACTCAATTGTGAAAGACTGGAAGCATTGCCTCTAAGAACAGGAGCAAGACAAGCATACCCACTATCACCACTGTTATTCAACATTGTGCTGCAAATTCTAGCCAGACCAGTTAGGTAGGAAAAGAAATAAAAAGTCACTCGAATTGGAAAGGAAGAAGTAAACTTTCCCTATTTGCAGATGACCTGATCCCATATAAAGAAAATCCTGAAAAATGCACAGCAAAACTACTAGAGCTAATAAATGAATTCAAAAAAGATGCAGGGTACAAGATTAACATGCAAGAATAGGTAGTGTTATGCACAGTTATATGATGATCCTGTGAACCGTTGAGTGTATACCTCAGATGGATTTTATGGTGTGTGAATATATCTCAATAAAATTGCATTTAAAAAGAAACCATAATTGAGGGATCATTTCATACCTATTTAATGGCCAATATCAAAACAACAGAAAACTACAGGTGTTGGAGAGGATGTGGAGAAATAGGAACACTTATTCACTGCTGGTGGGAAGGTAGAATACTACAGCTGTTATGGAAGACAGCTTGGGAGTTCCTCAGGAAGCTAAGTATAGAATTTCCATGTAATCTTACAACCCCACTAGTAGGTATATACTCACAAGAACTGAAAGCAGGGATGTGAACAGATGTTTGCACACTGATGTTGATAGCAGCCCAATTCACAATTGCCAAAAGATGGAAACAATCCAAGGGTCCATCAAGTGATGAATGAATAAATAAAATGTGGTATATACATACAATGGGATATTATTCAACTATGAGAAAAAGTCCTCATGCATGCAACAATGTGGATGAACTTTGAGAACATTGTGTTAAGTGAAATAAGCCAGACACAAAGGGAAAAATATTGTATGGTCTCCCTCATATGAACTAATTACAATGAGCCAACTCTTGGAGCTAAATCTAGAGTATAGGTTACCAGGAGATAGAAGGAGGATAGAGAATGGGGGGGCTAATGCTTAATTTGTACAGAATCTTTGATAACGTTGACTGTAAATGTTTGTAAATGAATAGAGATGATGGTACCATATTACTGTAAGGATTACTAATAACACTGAAATATGGGTGTGATTATGGTTGAAAGGGGACATTTATAGTTGTGTATGCCACTAGAAGGAAAGCTAGAGGTTAAAACATGGGGCTGTATAACATAGTGAATCCCATTGTGGACAATGACTGCAGACAATTGTACAAATTTAAGTTGTTCTTACATGAACTAGAACAAATGTACATCACTAGTATCAGGTGTTAGTAATAGAGTGGCATATGGGAAAAATACAACTAATGCAAACTATAGACTATATTAAAAAGAATTGTAATATTCTTGCATCAATTGTAAAAAAAGGTACTATGCCAATGCTAAGTCTCAATAATAGCGGGGTATAAGGAGTGTGGGATTTTTTTTGAGCAGTGAGAATGTTTTCAAATTGATTGTGGTGATGAATGCACAACTCTGTGATTATACCAAGAGCTTTTTGATTGTACAACTCTGTGATTATACCAAGCACCTTTGATTATATACTTTGGATGGATTGTATGGTATGTGAATAAAACTATTGATTAAAAAAATCAATAGTGTTTCTATACACTAAT
Organism: Choloepus didactylus; assembly: GCF_015220235.1. Classification (NCBI taxonomy): domain Eukaryota; kingdom Metazoa; phylum Chordata; class Mammalia; order Pilosa; family Megalonychidae; genus Choloepus; species Choloepus didactylus. The sequence goes on along the minus strand of NC_051320.1, from coordinate 8,891,880 downwards.
ATTCCAAAGAGGAAATCAAGAAAAAAAAATCCATTTACAATAGTAACTAAAAGAATCAAATATCCAGGAGTAAATTTAACCAAAGGTGTAAATGACTTGTACACAGAAAACTGCAAAACATTGCTAAAAGAAATCAAAGAAAACCTAAACAAATGGAAGGATATTCCATGTTCATAGATTGGAAAACCTATCTTTAAGATATCATTTCTACCTAAAATAATTTACAGATTCAACACAATCCCAATCAAAATCCCAACAGCCTACTTTGAAGAAACAGAAGAAACAATAATCAAATTTATATGTAAGGATAAGGAGCCCTGAATAGTCGAAGCCATTTTGAAGAAGAATGAAGTTGGAGGACCCACTTTCAATATTAAGACTTCCTACAAGCCACAGTAACCAAAACACATGGGCAGACATATAGACCAATGGAATTGAAATGAGAGTTCAAAAATGAACCCTTAGATCTATGGCCAATTGATTTTTGACAAGGGTGCAAAGTCTACTCAACGGAGAAAGAAGAGTCTCTTCAACAAATGGTACTGGGAACACTGGATTTCCATATGCAAAAGAATGAACGTGGATCCCTACCACACACCACATACAAAAATCAACTGAAAGTGGATGAAAGATCTAAAAATAAGAACCAGAAGTATATAACTCCTAACAGAAAACATAGGAAAGCATCTTCAGGAACTTGTGTTAGGCAATGGTTTCTTAGACTTTACACCCAAAGCACGAGTAACAAAGAAAAAATAGATAAATGGGACTTCATCAAAATTTAAAAGTTTTGTGCATTGGAGGACTTCATTATGAAAGTAAAAGGAAAATCTACAGATTGGGAGAAATTAGGAAACCACATGTCCGATAAAGGTTTACTATCCAGAATATATCAAGAAATCCTACAGCTCAACAACCAAAAATCAAACAACCCAATTTAAAAATGGGCCAAATATTTGAATAGATATTTCTCAAAAGAAGATACACAAATGGCCAATAAGTAAATGAAAAGATGCTCAACAAATTTAGCCATTAGGTAAATGAAAATAAAAATCACAGTGAGATACCATTTCATACCCACTAGCATAGCTACTATTAAAAACAAACAGAACATATCAAGTGTTGGAGAGGATGTGGAGAAATAGGTTTACATGTTTATCATTCGTGGAATGTAAAATAGTACACTGGTGTGGAAAACAGTTTGGCAATTTCTCAAAAAGCTAATCCCACTTCTAGGTATATGCCCAAAAGAATTGAAAGCAGAGACTCAAACAGATATTGGCACACCAATATTCATTGTATCATTATTCACAATTGGCTAAAGGGTAAGAAACCCAAATACCCATCAACAGATAAGTTGAAAGCAAAATATGGAATATACATACAATGGAATGTTATTCAGGCTTAAAAATGAATTAAGTTCTGATATAGGTGACAGCACAGATGAACCTTGAAGACATCAAGTTGAGGGGACTAAGCCAGACACAAAAGAAAAAACATTGTATGATCTTATTGATATGAAATAATTAGAATAGCAAATTCAGAGTCAGAAACTAGAATACAGGTTACCAAGAACCTGGGTGGGGGTAGGAATTGGGATTTAATGTTTAATTAGTACAGAGTTTCTGGGCTGATAGAAAAGTTTTTGTAATGGATGGTGGTGATGGTAGCACAGCATTGTGAATATAATTTACACCACTATATATATTTGAATGTTGCTAAAGGGGAAATTTACATTGTATATGTTACTAGAATAATTTTTATAAAAACCATAGGACTGAACAATGCAAAAAATGAACCCTTAAAAAATACCATATTTAACCTTGGATTAACAAAAAGGTTAAACTCAGAAATCATATTCATGTTTGAAGTTGTGATATTATGAGTCTTCTAACAGTAAGCTTATATTTATATTTATGTAACTTACCATCTCATTTTTAGATATTTTCCCAAATAATGCAAAACTTTTTCTGCAAGTTCTTGACATCTGAAAGGTTGCCTTTCACTTTTTAGTTTGAGTTTTGTGGATCTAACAGAAGAAGCTGTTCATACATTAGAATAGAAACAGAATATTGTTATTCCTTTTGAAACCCAACGTGAAATATTTCACATGATCACTCCTAAGTCAGTTATGGTGTATGGAGGTGGAGCAGAGCTCCAGATGCCAGTCTTAACATCACTCATTATCCAGTCACAGTCTAACTCAGCATGAGTTATGAAATGTCAAGGCTTTAAAAAGTCTTCCAGATCATCTTCTCTGACCTCCCAATTTTCCTTTTGAGTAAAAGGCATAGCAGGGTCACTAAGTAATACACCCAGGGCCACGTGACGTAACAATGACATTGATTCACAGCCCCTCCTTCCCCATCCCATTATCTAATAACCCGAGTTAGTGACACAAACAACACACCAGAAATGATTATTCAGTTAGTCTAATAAACAGGGTCATTTTCTATAAAATAATATGCATAATAAGCACCCAAGACTGCTACCTAGTTTTAGTCATTACTGTAATTCTGCTACTTTTCAAGTTCGAGCAACTAATTTAACCATTCTGAGCCTGATTTTTCTATTCTTTAGTAATAGGATTGAATTGCCATTATATTCAATCCAATAAATACTAAGCAGGATAACGTGATTTGATTTTTCTGTTTAGCTAGAGAATACCTAGCAGAGTGCCTATTATTAAGCTAGTGTCTCTCAGCTTCAAATCCATCCTTTCAGGTCTGCTTGTGCTGCTGGGGCTGGGACTTTACTAATTCCATATCTGCTGTGCCCATTTTTGCCTGTTAAGCTCTGCTCAAAGGGAAGTCTGGATGAGGAAAAAAGGACAAGCTCCTTCCAGTCTGTTTCCTTTTTCTATGTTTACTTCTCTTCTCACCAGTGTCATCCAGCAATGTTTCATCACCCCAGTGGTGAGGTGGAAGTTGATTTCAGATTGAAGTTTTTCCAACATCAGCCTCATCACGGCCCTGCAGAAGCACCAGCACCAGCCAACAGTGTCCCCTCCTCAGAAAAATGGGTGCCAGCCCCTCAGGGCTCTTGCTGTGAGTTCAGACACATCAGCATCAGCTGAGCAGCATCCTAACCCCAGAGATCTGTGTTTCAACTCCTCAAGGATCCTTCCAAGCTTCCAAATTTTAAAAATCTCAACTACTTTCCATTCCACCAGTTCACAGAGAGTAGCTGCACCCTATAGTTGCTCCCACTGTTACAGCTCATGTCCCCCTTCTATGTTTTCAGTTCAATACCTAGTGTAGAAATAAACAAAGAACACTCAAGTAAGAACACAAGCTATTTATTTGGAGCTTTCTATAGCAAGGGGAGACTCAAAAGAAGGCAGGAGTGGGAGATCCTTAGAAAGGAAGAAACAGAAGACTCTAAGTATGCCCTGATTGGAGGTATTGGAATGTGGAGGCTGGAGACAGGCTAACTACAAGTGGGAACTCCTCCGTTATGGTTAGGGGAACATAGTTGGCTTTCTCCAGATGGTACTAAGTAGGAAGCAGAGGCAAAAATTATAGAAGCTGTAGATTATCAATAAAGTCCTGTCTATTTTGGGTTAATTATTACTGGGATTTGTGCTTTGACTTCTTGGGTTATTTGCTATAGATAATGGCCAGCTTCCTACACCAATTGTTGAAGATAATGGGGCCAGACTCTGATCTGATTACTGCTGATGATGGGTCAGAGTTTCTTGGTCATTGTCCATTTGTATATTCAGTCTCTCACTAGTTAAAAAGTCTTTACATTAAATTCTCTGCTAAAATAATTTGTGTGGCTCTGTCTTCTGGCTTGTCTCTGAAAAAATACAGAAATGTGTGCCTTGGGTGGTCCCAGTAAGTAGATCTCAAAAACGGATCATTTGGGTTGCATCCTTAGACTTGAATGTGGTGTTGAACTTTTGGCCAGTGGAAAATCTGATGCTAATAATCCATGGTGTGCAGCAGGATCACAATTAACCATAAATAATCACTTGTGCTTGACAGGAATTAAATGCCTTCAGAATCAAGTGGCTGCTACATTTGAGCACCAAGGCAGTAATGGAGTCTACAAAGACCATGGTAGCGTATAGCTTCTTAGTACCCTGGAGTGTTTACAGAGAGAAAATTACAGGCTCAGTGTAATTGTCTTGAATGTGTCTTTGTCAGGAAAATGAGTCAATCCATGACACCATTCATTAAGACATAAATTAGTGAGGGCAGCACCAGCCTCCTTGTAAAGCTCTGTGGTTTCTATACTCTTTAGGCCAGTTATCATGGAAGCACTCCTGATTTCAAAGTATGTAATGGCATTCCAGAAGGGCTGAGGTCAAGTGGCAAGTAACTTCCAAAGACAAAGTGGACACATCAACTAAAATGGGCAAGTGATTATCAAAATGTTGTGCCCACAGGGATATTTGACAGTGACAATTTATCATGGTGTCTGTGGGAGATTGACTCATGTCCCCCAAAAAGACATGTTCAAGTCTTAAACCCCAAGTCCTGTGGTGTGAACTCACTCATAAATGGGATCTCCAAAGATCCCATTAAGATAAGGCTGAACTGAATCAGCACGGGTCTTAATCCAATATGACTTGAGTCTTTATTAGCAAAGAAATTTTGGACACAAAAATAGAATCCAGAGGGAGAGACTGAAGAGGACAGATTGTCACGTGACAGAGGCAGAGGTTGAACCACCACCAGGATGTTACAGACTTTGGAGAAAGCTTAGCCTGCCAATACTTTGGTTTTGCACTTCTAGCCCCCCTAAACTGTGAGCTAATAAATTCCTGTTGTTTAAGCCAACAAATATGCATGTGGTATTTGTTATGGCAGCCCTGGAAAACCCAAGACAGTGTTCCTATAAATGAAAGAGGGCCAGTTAAGTAGATTATTTTTGTACTCTTGCTGAATGCATGATTGAAATAGGCATATTCAACAATTGGGAGAATTCTCACATTTATATTCTGACCCTTGGAGCAGGCCTATTATTATGGTAAAGACAAAGTGGAAGCCCCCAAACTTTCCTTCCCTATAAAGATAGAAAGTTGATGTCAATACAATCCCAGGGGAAATTGCAGGTATTGGTGCCACCATCAAAGACTTGAAAGATGTAGAGTTGGTGGCTGTGCCAGTTTGAATGTATTGTGTCCCCCAAACACCATTATCTTTGATGTAGTCTTGTGGGGCAGACGGTTTGGTGCTGATTAGATTTGCTTGGAATGTGCCCCACCCAGCTGTGGGTGATGCCTCTGATGAGATATTCCCATGGAGGCATGGCCCCACCCATTCAGGGTGGGCCTTGATGAGTGGAGCCATATAAATGAGCTGACATAAGCAGAAGGAACTCAGTGCAGCTGTGAGTGACGTTTTGAAGAGGAGAAAGCTTGCTAGAGAGAAACGTCTTGGGAGAAAGCCATTTTGAAACCAGAACTTTGGAGCAGACGCCAGCCACGTGCCTTCCCAGCTAACAGAGGTTTTCCGGACGCCATTGGCCATCCTCCAGTGAAGGTACCCGATTACTGATGTGTTACCTTGGACACTTTATGGCCTTAAGACTGTAACTGTGTAGCCAAATAAACCCCCTTTTTATAAAAGCCAATCCATCTCTGGTGTTTTGCATTCTGCAGCATTAGCAAACTAGAACAGTGGCCCTATAGCATCCCTATTTAACTGCCTATGCAAAAGATGAAGGAATCTTGGAGGATGACTTTGGTGATGACTCCAGCTGTTATTCCATATGTACTATCTTTACTAAACAAAATTAAACACAGCAGCTGATGTGCAGCTATTGATCTGCTAAATGTTCTTTTCTCTATGCTAATTAGCAAGGACTACCAAGAGCAGTTTGCTTTTACCTGGCAGAGCCAACAGTGTATCTTCACAGTCTTCCCTCAGGGGCTCATCAATGCTGTCATAATATGATATTATGATATTGATAGTCTTAATATTCCACAAATTATCACACTATACCATTATATTGAACCCCAAAATTACTTTGGATGCCTTGGTAAGATACATTCAAACCAGACTGTTGGAGACAAATATCATGAAAAATTTGGTCCCCACCATCTTGGTGATGTTTCTGGGCCCCAGTGGGCTAGCATGTGTCAAAATATCCCAGAGAAGGAGGATGACAAATTGCTACACTTTGTAATGCCTATCACTAAAAAGGAGGAAAAAATGTTTGGTGGGCCTTTTTGGATTTCGTGGGTCCTTTGGAAAAGCATTCAGGTGTGCCCAAATAGCTGTAAGTTTTAAAGGGGGATCCAACTCTTCCGAAAATAACTATTTTTCCTTGAAGAAACAGCTGCTGGTTTGCTACTGGACTGCGAAAAGAGCTGAATACCTAACGAAGCTTCATCAAGTGACCATGAGAACTGAGCCACCTGCCATGAATAGAGAATACCAGATCCACTCGATAAGGAGGTTAGACATGTTCAACAGCATTTTATCATCAGGTGGGGCAGGTATTAGGAGATCCTACGTGAGCAGATCATAAAGGCACAAGTTTCATGACCACATGGATGAGACGACTTTTCACCTACTCCTACTAAATTGCCTCATTCCCCTCAATCCATACCTATAGTTCCATGGGGAGTTCCTGATGACATGTTGACAGAGAAGGAAAAAATCCTTGAACCTCAATTGCAAATGTTTTCACCAAATATGCTGGCACCAACTGGAAGCAAATATTTTTGCAGAATTATAGGCCCACTCAGGAGTGCTCTGCAGAAGGATGGTAAAGTGAAAGCCTTGCAGTGGGAAATGGGCTATGTCCATGGAATTAGCTAATCTCACCATGCATCCAATCATCCAGAATCAGTTGAATTAATATAACAAGGGGCTAGCCTACTGAAAATTCAGGTAGAGTGCAGTTGAGAAACACCACCCTGTAAGGGTTCTAGCTTACAAGATATGGTAAAGGCTTTGAATAAATGACCAATATATAATGCTGTTTCTCCTATAAAATAAATATTGGTTCAGGAATCAAAAAGTGAAAGTGGGGAAAGGCTCATCTCACCTTTATAACTAATGTCCCACAAACAAAATTTTTGCTTCATGTCCCTGACACTTTGAACTTTCCTAGTTTTGAGATCTTTGTCCACAGAGCAGTAATTCTTCTACCAGGAGACATGATAATATCACCACTGAGTTGGAAGTTGAGACTACCATTTGGCCTTTGTCTTAGTTTTCCAGACTGCTATGACAAACACCACACAATGGGTTGGCTTAAACAACAAGCGTTTATGGTCTCATGGTTTGGGAGGCTAGAAGTCCAAACTCAAGGCACCTGCAAGGCCATGCTTTCTCCCAAAAGACTGTAGAGTTCTGGCACTGGCTGGCTGCAATCATTGGGGTTCCTTGGCTAGCACCTCTGCCTCCTGTCACATGATGAGAGATCTCTCCTTGTGTCTGCTCTTCCAGTTTCTGCTGACTTCTGGCTTCCCCTGACTTCTGGCTTTGCTCTGTGGACTTCCCTGACCAATTGTGTTCAAATTTCCTCTGCTTATGAAGGACTCCAGTAATATGATTAAGGCCCTGCCTGATTCAGTTGAGCCACACCTTAGCTAAAAATAACATCTTCAAGAGGTCCTATTTACACATGGGTTCACATCCACTGGAATATGGATTAAGATTAAGAACATGCCTTTCATTGGGTACATAAGTCAACCTTACCACAGCCTTTAAGACTCCTTAATGCACAGAATCAATAGGCAAAGAAGGGGATTTCTGAGTTATTTGATTCTGACTGCCAAGCAGAAATTGGATTCTCCTACATGAATAGTCAGAAAAGACTATGTCTGGATAATGGGGTTCTCTGAGTGTTTTTTAGTACTTTCATGTCCAGTAATAACATTTATGAGGCAAAGTTTAGCAATGACAACACCACCAGCAAAGTCAGAACCACTGTTAATTTGGACACTTTGGCAATGAAGGTTTGAGTCACTCTTCCCGGTAAAAATACTCCAATTGGGTAAATTCTTGGAAGAGACAAAGAAAACAATCACTGGGTAGTGGAAGAAGAATGTTTAGGACTGTAGCAGCTATGGATGCTTTCACTTTGCATCTATGCAAATGTTAATTGATTTCTCTTTCTCTCCTTCTCTCATTTTTTTACATAAGATCTGTTGTCAATGGTTGATCTAGTTAGTTTTCCAGGCTGCTATAACAAATTCCACACAATGAGTTGGCTTAGCAACAGGAATTTATTGGCTCACAGTTTTAGAAGCTAGAAGGCTTGCTTCCTCCCAGGTTGGTAGTGTTCTGGATGGCCAGTCATCCTTGGGTTCCTTGGCTTTCCCATAACATAATGATGCCCTCTTCTTTCTCTTCCTGGTTCCATTGACTTCCTGCTTCTGGCTCCTCCCCATGCCTTTTTCTGTTAAGGCCTCCAGTAATATTAACACCCAACCTGATTCAGCTGGCCACATCTTAACTAAAAGAACATTGTGCTGGTTTGAGACTGTTGTGTACTCCAGGAAAAACTGTGTTCCTTTAATCCACTCTGTTGGGTACAGACTTATCGTGGATGGGATCTTTTGATTGGGTTTTTTTCCATGGAGATGTGACCCACCCAATTGTGGGTGGGACATTTTTATTAGATTATTACCATGGAGATGTAACCCTGCCCATTCAAGGTGGGTCTTAATTAATTTACTAGTATCCTCTCTGAAAGGATAAAAGGCGGAGACATTTTGAAGAGAGCTGAGAGATGCTTAGAGAGAAAATGCCCAGAGACATTTTGGAGACAGCCATTGAAACCAGGTGTTTGGAGTTGCTAAGCTAAGAGATGAAGCCCAGAAGTTGCCCCAGAGAAGCTGAGAGGACCCACAGATGCTTAAAGAGAAGGTCATTGGAATCAGAAGCTGAAAGCAATGCAACCCAGGAGGAAAGGACCAGCAGACACCATCCACGAGACTTCCCAGCTGACAGAGGTGTTCTGGACGCCACTGGCCTTGCTCCAGTGAAGGCATCCGCTTGTTGATGCCTTAGTGTCCAAACTAAAGCTTTAGAACTACAACTGTTGGCCTTAGAACTGTAAATTTGTGAACTAATAAACCCCTATTGTAAAAGCCAATCAATTTCTGTATTTTGCATTCTGGCAGCCTTAGCAAACTGAAACAAACATTTCAAGGCATTCCATTTAAAATGGGTTCACACCCACAGGAATGTGGATCAAGACCAAGAACATGCCCAAATTTGTGTATAAAATTCTATTCACAACAATGGTTAGTGTTACAATTTAGTGTTGCGGTAATAGAATGCTCAAATATGCCTGTGACTGAATTTGAAGAGTAATTAAGAGCACTCAGAACTACATAGTATGACTATTGGGACTTTGTGTGTGTGTCGTCGTTTCAGGGAGAAAGTGATAAAATCTTTGTTTGAACTAAGGATCATTGCAGCTTGTTAGGCAGATATGTCAAGTGTTTTTTGATGTTGCATGGAAGTTCAAAAATGGGTGAAAGCATGGGTATGGATTGACAGTGCCAAGTATTAAAGTGTTTTCTCCCAGTTCTGACTCACCCTTCTTTATGCTGTTGGAACTCTGCAGACCACATTTATATTTTGCCAGTCAGCTCCATGCAAGGTTCTGCCAACTGGGGACATGAGAGGTTGACCAGAAGGTTAAAGGAAGAAGAAGGGACACACTAGTGCTGGTTTGCTGCTTATTCCTGTAATTGGTTAGTTCCTGTCTCCTGATTGTCCCCTGACTGACCCCATGTGCAAAAGTGACTTTAGACTCAAGGGATTGGGGCACACATCCTAGCTGTTTAACTTTGAGTGAATTAGTCAATCTAAGCCTTCATTTCCTTATCTGTAAAATTGAGATATCTATATTACCTAAAGCTGTGAGGGTTAAAATGATAAAAATCAAGTAAAATGGGTTTAATAAGCAAAGTCACAGCTCAGATGTGAAGAGAGCACACATTATTTTTCTATTATAAACATTAACTTGTGTCTGGAACACCCATTTCTGCTAATGGTGTAAATAGCTTAATCTTGTACACTAATATAATTGCTTCTAATTTAACTCCCTCACTTTCAGGTTCATGCTGAGTTGGCCTCCTCTTTCAGGGTTTCTTTCCCTCTCTCTCTCTCCTTTCTTGCCATAGGATGAGTCCTGGAAGCCCAGGACGCTGAGACAGTAGAATGCCTGTCCTCACAGGCCCCTCTAAGTCATTTCACGGTCCTGTCACTGGGTGGGTGACTCTGTCCTTGCTGCGTGCTGCTCCTGTGGGGTTCTGGCTCATTCAGTCTGTCCTGATGGCTCAGACCTGCTGGGATCTCAACAGAATTGGCCACCTTCTCCCCCCAACCACTCCCCTGCACACACCCACCTAGGAGTCTCCTCCCCAGCCACGCCATGGAGCCCTCCATCCCTGCTCTGTCCCACACACCCCTCAGGATCCTTTGACACACTTCATCTTCCTGTGAGACCCTCTGCAGATGACCCTCCTGGAGCTCCTGCAGCCAGAGATGAGCCTATGTCTCCCAACATATCAGGGCATTCATCCTCCCTCCCCCCAAGGAAATGCTTCAAAAACTTTCCTGGGAGGAAACACAACATGCTGTTGCTAGGTAGAAAGAGAGCAAGGTGTGGTAGATTGAACTATGAAGAATAGGAAGGTGTGGTAGATTGAACTATGTACCCTAACAAAGTCATGATCCTAACCCAAATCCTTGTTCCTGTACATGTGAACCCATTTAGAAGTAGGAGCCTTTGAAGAACAGTACCAGGTAAGGCATGGACTCATTTGTGAAGAGGATCTTCTAAGATCTTATTAGATGTGACTCAAATGAATCAGGGTGGGCCCTAACCTGTATTACTGGGGGCCTTATAAAAAGAAGCCGGAGAAACACAGGAGACCAAGGGCATCACCACATGGAGGAAGAGAGGTGCAAGCCAGCACCAGAACCCTACAGACTTCAGGGACAAAGCATGCCCTGTGGACACCTGGATTTGGACATCCAGCCTCTGGAACCATGAGACAATAAATTCCTGTTGTTTAAGTCAACCAGTGAGTGGTATTTGTCATAGAAGCCTGGCAAACTAAAACAGAAGGATTTAACTTTCACGACAAACCACTCTGTACTGTTTGAATTCTCTACTATCAGTGTATGACTTTTCTTTTTAAATAGCAGAGAGATTTTCTGGCCAGTGGGATTATGAATCATTTGTGCTTTCTTATAATTTTTTTCTTCTAAAAATGAGTAAATACTGGAATTATGGGGAAAGTGGCACATTAAAAACTTTCAATAGTGTTGCATTCTGCAACAACACATCCCAGCTGGGGCCCAGGGAGGTCACCTGCATCAGTGTGGTGAAGGAAAGGTGCACAGTTTGGGAGAAGCAGGCAGAGTCTCTACTCCAGTATAATGTGGCTTTTAGTCACAATAAGAATATTGCAGGTTTGTGCTAGATGATGCTGGCTTCCAATGCCTTATACATTATTCTATGAAACATTAGTCATTATTCCACATTTGCTTGAAAGATAATGTCTTCCAGTGGGCGAAAGCAGAATGTGGCTAGGGAGTTAAGCAAAAAGAATTGATTCAAAGCTGTGCTTACTGATTATTATCCTTATTGGAGCAGGGACAGAAAAAGAACTGGTTATGTATTAGCAAAAATCAAACTGTGATTTAAAGGCATTAATTTAGTTAGCCAAATGTATGCAAGTGATTAAAATGCAATATTGCTGTGATTATAATGCAATCAGCAAATTATTAAACAGCAATCAAATGTAAACAAGTCTGATGTATCTGCCAGAAGTCTCCTCATCTCATTATTTTAGCTCAATCTGTAAACTAGCTTTTAGTAAATAGACTCTTTCATATTTCTCAGCTGTCACTTTGCATTTTTTCCCCTTTTAATTTGTTAACTGAAAGAAAATATCAGGGACATTGTTAAGGAATGTAGTGTATTTTTCAGAATGTAATTAAATAGTGTACAACTCAGAGTTTATCTGTATTTTACAAAAGTTGAACTGTTCTAAAGTAAAAAATTAAATTTAAGCCTCTCATTCACACGTTTTAACACAATGATTAAGCAACATGTTAATGACTGATGATTTTAACACTATTTTCATGATAGTACATTTATTTACAAATTAATTTTTAAAAGATAGCTGTATATGAATGTGCTTTTCCTTCAACTTTAGCATTGAATGTGATATATTTTTAACATATATTAATGTAGATAGTTTTTAGATGCTAAACTCATAAAATTTCCAAAACATGACTATCAATATAGTGTGTTTTATTGAAATCATACATGTTAATCAAATCAGTAGCTCTGTTTGCTCAGCTAACAGTTTTAAAAATAAATACCCATTGGTTTTCTGATTGTAAATTATACAAGAAAGAATTAAACATTCTCTAAATTATTTCATCCATCCTATCCCAGCACATGTCCCTAAAAGGGAACCTAAAATATTTTCCCCAAAGATACCTAACTTCTATTTTAATTTAACATTGCGGCACCTATTGTTTAATATGAATCATCTTCTCCAGGCTTGTTGGCTTCCTATAATCTAAGCTTCAATAACGCCTTGTTCTTTATTGGAAAATCTTGCTAGAAGTTCCGGATCTAGCCACAGGGTTATAATATAAATGGTTTGGGCTGCCTTCAAAAGGCTGAGAGACAAAGAGCTATTTCATTTACGCAAAATAAAAAGTGTCTCAGAATTGTTTTCTTAGCTGAGGGTGGAGCCGCAGTGGCAATTATAGTCTTTGAAGTTTTGCTTCGAGACAGCCCACTTGCTGAGAGCAAGGATTGCCTGTCTCCATGACTGGAACGGCTTGGAAGCATCTTAAAACTCATCTAGTTGTTAAAGGAGTGGCTTTTCCCTTCTCCTTTAAAATAATATTCTTCAAAATTAAAAGAGGGCAAAACATAACCTTTTTTTATTCCAATCTTTACACATTCAAATGTTATATATAAAATCAATGTATAATTATTTTTACTGTTATCTCTAAAAAAAAAAAAAATTAGTATTGTTGATATTCTACCTTTGCATCATGCTCTTAAATGGCTTGGCATGGCACCATTACCAATGTTATCTGTATTTGAAATTTTGATATTTTGTTCACCATGGACTTTTTGCATTACTTTTGATTTTTTAAAACCTTGCATTCAAATACTATTTCCTGAGTTTTTTGGTGCCCCTTAAATTTGGGGCCCAAGGCAAATGCCTCACTATCCTTCCCTGCTTTAAAACCTGAAGCACACTTTTTCACTTTAATTATTATTCTGGTTATTTTTGTGCGTGTGGTAATGAGGGTGTTGGGGATTGATTTTGGTGATGAATGTACAACTATGTAACAGTACTGTGAACAATTGAATGTATGATTTGTTTTATATGACTGTGTGGTATGTGAATATATCTCAATAAAATGAATATTAAAAAAATAAAATAAATGTATAAATATTATTAGGTATTCTATTTTTTCTTGTAATTTTTATACAATAATTTTCATTAATCTGCTTTGTCCATATGTTTGCCTTTTAATTTACAATAAAATAGTCTGTGGTTTGCTTATTTCTTTTACAATTAATACTTTTGTTTCTAGTTGTTCATAATGTATAATATACAAATAATGTAGCCATCTTTATACAAATAATATTTTTCCCACTTTTGGAATAAATAAATACACTGAACTGTTGGTGTGAGCCATAAAACCAAATGTGGCAGTGGGGGGGAAGCCCTTTATAATGTTCAAGAGCAAACACTTTGAGTTTTTAGAACATACTATAAAACAATAACAATAATACGTGCCAGGCAATGTTTTATGTGACTTACCTGTATTAACTTGAGTTAATCCCGAGTTGAGCCCCGCCCCCACCTGCAGTTGTCCTTGACCAGAGCTTTAATTCTAAAACCCACTGAAGAAGAGGCACTTCCCAAATATGGGTTCATTGCTCAGTGCAGCTAATAGAAGTCACATCGAACAAGGCTGAAGAGGAAAAGATGGTTTATTCTACGCGGGCGGAAAGCAGGGGAAATTTTCCTAAATCTGCTTCCCTGAAATGTTTCTCCAATTTGGTTTTATACCCATGTTTCAGAGACAAAGAGATAATTATTCAGCTAACAGGCAACAAGAGTGATACCTGGGAGGTTTGGGGCAGTCTCCCACTGATTCCTTAATTGGCTAAACCCATTACAGAAAAAAGGAATCAGCTATTTTAGTTAACATGTAACAGGTTTGGGGAACTTTAGTAATTTGTTATGTCCCATTTTCCTGTTCTCTTCAGGAGCTAGGAGACAAGGTGCAAACTTTACATTTACATCTATTTGCAGACTTACATTTACAAATTGCTTCTTTGTGAGAACGAAGCCTCCACTATACCCCGCCTCCAGCTTTGAAGGTTACATTTTACAGTAACTGCCTGTTACAGTTTTCCAGTATATTTAAAAGTTACTGTTACATCACCCTCTGGAGAAAGTGAATTCACTATCTCGGGAAGTTTTTAACGGGGAGAAGATACCTGAGAGAGAGGTGAAGTATATCTCAAGAACCTCTGCACGGGTGAACTCACTACTCTTCCCCTAGGTGGGCCATGACTCCCAGGGGAGTAATCTCCCTGGCAATGCAGGATATGACTCCCATGGATGAGCCTGGACCTGGCATCATGGGACTGAGAACATTCTTCTTGACCAAAAGGGGGATGCAAAATGAGATGAAATAAATTTCAGTGACTGACAGATTTCAGATGGAATCGAGAGGTCACTCTGGAGGGCATTCTTATGTGCCATATAGAAATTCCTTTTAGTTTTTAGTTTATTGGAATAGCTAGAAGGAAATACCTGAAACTGTCAAACTGCAACCCAGTAGCCTTCATTCTTGAAGACGACTGCGTAACTACATAGTAGCTTACTGTCCCGGCCCGCGGGACGTTCAACGGAGGCTCCGAGTCCTGTGAGGGA